>NW_019154125.1:6735216-6787108 GCF_002288905.1 Enhydra lutris kenyoni | reverse complement strand
AAAAAAAAAAAAAAGAAGAGCAAAAGACCGAAGATTGGACTCTGGGAAAGACTAATATTTCAGGGTTAGATCAAGAAAGTAAGTCATCAAAGGATACTGAGGATTAGATGCTGGAGAATAAGAGGAATAAGGAAGTCTGGGGAGGGGAAAACTCAAAGAAGGAAAAAATGGTCCAAACGGTCAGATATCACAGAGTGATCATATAAGATAGGCAGAGAAGAGGTGTGCATTGTTTGGTGATTGGAAAGTCAATGATGACTTGGGTTAGAGTAGTTTCCACTGAGTAGTGGGGAAAGAAGGAGGTGCACTGGGTTGAGGGTGAATACGTGAAGAGGTGGAAATAATGTGCATCATTTTAAGAAGTTTACCTTCAAAGGCACCTGGGTGGCTCAGTGGGTTAAGCCTTTGCCTTCGGCTCAGGTCATGATCTCAGGGTCCTGGGATCGAGCCCCGCATTGGACTCTCTGCTCAGCAGGAGCCTGCTTCCCCCCTTCTCTCTGCCTACTTGTGACCTCTCTATCTTTTCAAATAAATAAATTAAATATATACATAAAAAAAAGAAGTTTACCTTCAAATAGCAGGAGGGAGATGAAATAGCTCAAAAGGCTAATACAATTTTAGGATCTAGAGTGTATTAAAGCTAAGTGAAATAAATCAGTCAGAGAAAGACAAATACCATATGATCTCACTCATATGTGGAACTGAAGAAACAAAACAGCAAACAGCAAGTGGGAAAAAGAGAGAAGCCACAAATACTTTCTTAATTATAGAGAACAAACAGATAATTACCAAAGGGAATGGGGTTTGGGGGATGGATTGAAATAAGTAAAGAGGATTAAGAGGTGCACTTGTCATGATGAGCACTGAATAATAAATGAAACCATTGAACCACCATATTGTACACCTGAAACTAATAGAACACTGGATGTTCACCACACTGGAATTAAAATTAAATTTAAAAAAATTTCTAAAGCAATTTTGTAATGGTTGAAGAGATTTTATTACGGTAGGGAAAAGCATATGGAAAACATTTTCATGCCACATGTGGAAAAAACAAATGATACAGCAAGGTTTCTAGGAAAGTACATGGTATGGCTCCAGAGCATAGGGGGAGTTGATAGTTTTGGAGATGAACATGTACCTCGTACAGAACAGGGTCTCTGCTAGTAATCATCAGAACAGTAGATGGAAGAGAATAAATGAAGGGAAGAAAATGGCTTAATATTTCAAAGTATCCATTTTCTTCCTATAAAATATAGGGATAGAAATACCCATTTCATGGGAACAATACAATAATTATCAAGTAAGATTTCAGAAGTAAAACAGTTAGTAGAGTGCCTGGCCCCATAATAGGTTCTGTTGATTGGTAGACCTTAATATTGTACTAGAGCCACCTACTAGCTTTCCACCCATTGATAAAGATTATTGCCAAGGGCACCCTGTGGCATTTTTCACCAGCCCAGAGGCTGTAACTCACGAACTTGAGTGAAAGCAACAGAAGAAAGGGAATGACATAATCAAGTTCTACTTTAGGAAAGAGTAAAGAGTAAGTCAAATTTTGTTTTTTCTTTGTTGCTTTGAAATTATCCCTACTGTTACTCTTGGGGGCACAAAATGTGAAAGGTCCAGATCGTTCCTTAAAGCTGACAGTCATTTCCATTTTTATCTCCAGCAGGGGTTCTCCCTTAGCAGTCTTAAAAGCTAACTAACAGTTGGATATGGGTGCAGCCAAAAACAAGACGAAGCTTCCTCCCAGCCCCCTTGTCCTGCTGAGCAAGGGCCCTGCTGAGCCCCTCCAACCTGGCAGCCCAGATTCCAACATCTTAGATTTAGTCATCTCTGTATTCCAAGCTTCTGGACATGGATAGGCATCCACTTTGAAAGACACACATATGTGTCTCTATTTTAATGTAGATTTTTTTCTCCTTAGCATTAAAGAAAAACTTTCTCTCCTAAATGTTCCTCCCAAATCTTGTATATATTATACATGTCAAATCTTATGTATATTCTACATATTTCATAAACTGTAAGTAACTTCCTAACCATATAATAAATGTTATAAAGAACTACTTAACTGAAAAAGATATCTTTTTTAAACATAAGCTAAATGGTGTTTTATGATTAATCACTGAAATATATAAATTATCTATTTACAGCTTATATTTAATTTTCTGACTCATTGTTCTTATTGGATTTGCAATTTTAATTCTGTTCTAATAAAATTTAGAAAGACAATAAAACTATTCAAGTCTTTTAATTTTGTATCAACAATATAATGAGTTTATTTTTGTCTCAAAAAAAATTTCTCACTCCTCCAATTGATTTGGTTATTGACATCAAGAATCCCAGAAAATATAGTACTGTGATTTGGTTAAAAACAAATATCCTGGGGCACCTCAGTGGTTCAGTCAGTTAAGTATCCAACTCTTCATTTCTGCTCAGATCATGATCCGTGATCATGGGATCAAGCCCTGCATCCATGCTAGGTGAGGAGCCAGCTTGGGATTCTCTTTCTCCTTTTCCTTCTGCCCCTCCCTCACTGGTGCATGCACACATGGGCTCTCTCTCTCTCTCTAAAAAAGGGGGGGCTCTTATTTTACAACTAATTTCTCCTTTCTTTTCTCCCTTCCTTATTTAATTTCTTCCTTCCTTCCAACAGATGAGATTTATCTAACTGTTGATCAGAGACAATATTAGTGCACCAAGGTAAATAGGAAAAATGATGAGATGTTGCCCATACCTTTGGGAACATCATGGCTGTGAGAGGGAGAAACATGCTAAAAACCCAAGCAAAGTGCTAACTGAGCATAATGGGAAAAGGTGTTAGTGACTTAGTGAAAGATCAAAGAAGTTTTCACAAGAGTTGTCATTTGATTTAAGTCATTAAAGATGGCTAGAACACAACCAGATAAAGAAGACAAGAGATATATGACTGTGCATAGTAGTAGTATTCAAAATAGCCCCATACTGGAAGCAACCCAAATGTTCATTAAATAATAAATGGATGAATAAAGTTATAGTATATCCACAGAATGGAATATTATTGAACCACAAAAAAGAATGAAGTACATGATACAACACTGATGAATCATGAAAACTTTATGTTAAATAGAAAAAGCCATTCACAAAAGATTCCATATGAAATGATTCCATATGAAATGTCCAGAATGGGCAGATCTATAAGAGACAGAAACAGGTCAGTGACTTTTTATAAGAGACAGAAAGCAGGGCTGGTGACTGCCAGTGACTATGAATTTCTTTATAGGGGAAGGAAAGTCTTCTCAAATTAGATTGTGGTGGTGTTTGCACACTCTGAGAATTCACTAAAAACACTTTAAACAAGTAAATTTTATGGTATGTGGATCATATTTCAATAAAGCTGTTATAAAAAAGATGTGAGAAGGGACATCTGGTTGGATCAGTTGATAGAACATGAGACTCTTGATCTCAAGGTCCGAAGTTTGAGCTCCACATTGGGTGCAGAGTTTACTAACAAAATAAAACAATTTTTTTTAAAGAGATGAGAACGTGTACTTTAAACAAAAGGAAAGTCTATGCTCAAACTTGGTGGCATAAAACAGCTGAGTGAAGAGTTCCCTCTGGGAAAGAGCAAGTCACATGAAGATGTGGCATATATATACAATGGAATACAACTCAACCATCAAAAAAACGAAATTTTGCCATTTACAATGATGTAGATGGAACTAAAGGGTATTATGCCAAGTGAAATAAGTCAGTCAGAGAAAAACAATTTTCATATGATCTCACTCATATGTATAATTTTAGAAACAAAACACAAGATCATAGGGGAAGAGAAGAAAAAATAAAACAAGAAATAATCAGAGATGGAGACAAACCATAAAGATTCTTAATCATAGGAAACAAATTGAGGGTTACTGGGGTAAGGTGGATGGGGTAACTGGGTGATGGGCATTAAGGAGGACGTGTGATGTAATGAGCACTTGGTATTTATAAGACTGAAGAATCACTGAACTCTACCTCTGAAACAAATAATACATTATATGTTAATTAATTGGGTTTAAATTAAAAAATTGGAAAGAAAAGGGAAAATAAAAGAGAAGAAAAAAGGAAAGGAAAGTAAAAGGGAAAGAGAAAGGGAAAGGAAGGGAAGGAAAGGAAAATAAAGGAAGGGGAAAGATAAGGATAAAAAAAAAGTCACATGGCAAGGGGAGACATGCACTGTTGGCCTCACCATTTATTTAGTGAGATCTGTGAGCAACATGGAGGCCTCACACTTCTTTACACAGAATGTGTCATAGTGTGTGTTTGGGCATAAAAATTTGGGCAGCAATTTGAAGGAACCTGAGGAAAAGATACCAGTAAGTGAGAAATCAGAGAGTTTGACCATATGTACAATCTTTAGTTAACCGTGACAGAGGTAAAAGAGGGGCCCAATACAAAACTCAGGCATTCAAAAACCCACATCTCTGGAAAAAGGAGCACATAAATCATGAATAGCATATAGCATTGTTGTTTACATTTATTAGCGATACACAAATCTTCCCTTGAGCATACGTGACAAATATTGCCAATATAAGCAATGCTATTTTTAACAAAGGGACTCAATCAAAACCAAATGTACCATCTTTTATATAAGCTATAAATGAATGTACATAAGTCATGTTAATTGAAGACCAACAACATATAGTTGGAAATACTTCGATAAAAAATGTTGTTTCTAATAAACAAATAAAGTTAGATTGTTTTCAAGAAGGCTTTTCTCAAAAATTTCTCATTTGGCAGAGTTTCTCAAAGTGTGGTTTGTGGACCATTTGCATCCTGGCCCATGCAATTTTAAAACTCCGTTTTCTGGGCCCTTACTGAGTTGTAAGGCATTGTGATTTCTGGAGGTAAAGGCTGAGAATCTGCATGTCATTAAGTTACTCCAGTGGTTCTCATCTAGAGTCATAAGCAGGTTCACCTAAAGTCTCAGCAACTGGTGGCATACTTAGAAAGGAGATCATTCAAGATGGCCATTATTTAGACAAGTTTTTTTTTTTTTTTTTTTCCTGAAAATCCTTACAAAGACAGTCCTCATCCAAACTCGTCTTGTGCCTCATCTTTCTTCCACTGGAATATGAATGGCACAAGTATTAACGGCTGTATCCTTAGCACCTAGAATGTGACTTTGCACCTATAAATACTCAAAACATACTTATTAATGAATAACTTGATGAGGCTATGTATCTGTGTGCATATATATAATAATAACATACATATATATATCATATAACATCTAAGAATCATAGAAATTACTTTTATATACAGACTTTCCATTTAGAGAAAATGTATACAAAGTTCTGATTTAATATGTCTTATAATATTCTTGTTTTGCTTGAAAGCAGTTACATTCCAGGGTGCCTGGTTGGTTCAGTCGGTTAAGCAGTCTACTATTGATTTCAGCTCAGGTCATAATCTCGGGGTCGTAAGATCAAGGCCCACGTCAGGCTTCACACTCAACATGGAGTCTGCTTGAGAGTCTCTCTCTACCTCTCCTTCTGCCCCTCCCCCCACTTGTGCTGTAAAGAAGTAGATAAATAAATAAATAATCTTTAAAAAAAGACAAAAAAAGTAGGCACAGTCCTATAAGCTAAAGACAAGGAGGAAGCAAGGCTGTCTTCATGCTGGTGAAATCAATGTGCAGCTCTCGTTCTATAGTCTGACTGCATTTGTCCTTTCAGAATAATAAAAGCAAGCAATGCTCACAAACAAAGGGCAGCCCATTAGGGGAGAATTTTTTTTTTTTTAATAACCAAGAACAGTATTTCCCTTTGAAAGTGTAAGTGCAAATGCATGAGTTTACAGCTGATCTGAGTTTGTAGGAGTTTTTGAAGTCTCTAGAACCTTCCAAGAAGTTAGATGAAAATTCCCATTTTGAAAACCAAAGACCAAAGCTTCCATCATGACCAATATCTGTCCCTCCACTCCAATAGATTTTCCAGGGCAACTGCCCTGTTGGTCTAGCACAACTCTAACATATATGGGGGATCAAAGATACTTTCCAGATTCTATAAGATCATTCCTATAGCCACATCTTGCCTATATGGGCATAGACTGACAAGTCAAAAGTAAGTGACTAGGAATTTATTTTATTAATTTTATGTGAAAATGAATATTTTATTTCCAGGGGATTTACTCCACCATACTGTCAAGTAAATACCACCATGGCTCAGTATGCAAAATTCACATAAATGCCAACCACACACAACCAGATGCTTAATTAATGATTTAAAATACAATAATGAAAAGGCATTTACTGCTTCTCTCCAGGCCAATCTATTCTACCTCCCATATTCTATCTCTCAAGTCACTGAACCCCTGGTTTCCCTTTTTCCCCATCCCACACTTAAAAGAAGCCATTAGGTCCCACTTATTGTACCCTCTGACTATTTCTTAAATCTGTCTTCTTTCTCCACTCTTCTACCATTTTCGTAGTTTAGCCCACTATTCTATCTAGCTAAATTATCACCTTATCCCTGAGAATGCTGCCTCTAATCTTGCCACACTCCCACCCATTCTCCACTCTTCAGTCCACTTCTTACTACTTAGACACTGTCCTAAGGATCGGAACGGCCCACCCTGTTCTATCTGCCATCCTGTGCTCTCTAACAAACTTTGGCTCATCATTCCATACCCAAGAGAAAGGATGAGCTATCTAAGTCACAAATGAGAAAGTGTCCCACCCTCATGACTGCTTTAAACACTTTGAAAATGCTCTCCACCTTGTGGACAAGATCTGAGTTCTTTTTCCAGGGTTAAAGGGCCCTTTGCCATCAAGCTCCCAGTTCCTTGTAGAGTCCTTGCCCATAGTTCAACTCTGTGAAAGAGAATGTAGAATGTTCTCTTTCCTCCTTGAAGACCTCTATATATGCTGCTTCCTCTGCCTGAACATTCACAAATGACCTCCTCCACAAAGCCTTATCCTGAAATTGGATTGGGTGTCTATAGCAGATTATATATCTGAAAGATGGTCGTAACAGTGTCTTCTACCCCATATGCTTTTATGCAGTGTGATTTTTACAATCCTCCCAAGGTGATATGGAGCCTATGTTCCCTTTTCTAGAATCTGGGTAAGCTTATGCCTTGCTTGTAACCAATAAAATGTGGCAGAGGGATGACGTACATCTTTTGAGGCCAGGTCAGAAAAGACAATGCCATCTTGCCTATTGAAAGACTTGTGCTTAGAACCTTGAGCATCCAACTAAGAAGTCCAACTCCTCTGATGTTTCACTGCAGTGAACAAGGCATACCACGTACAAGAGGCATTAGGGAGTCACTCTGAGCCCTCCCAGGCCTGGGGCCAGATATATGAATGAATGAGCTTTCAGATCATTCTAGCCCACAGCCAATAGGTCTTCTTTCACATTTTCACACCCTCCTAGCTAAAGCTCCTGATATCACCAAGAAGAGACCAATGACCCGCCAGGTTGTCTTTTTCACACGATCACACTATTGGGTGGCTTCTTAGGCAATAGTAGTAAACTGAAGTGTCCCTGGGACTCTGTACTAACCCCTAATGTAACATATATCACACTGTATTGTCATTTCCTGCATCAACAAATACACAGCCCCAGGACTGAAAACTCCACCATACCCTCTATCTGACTTAGAACAAATCCTCAGTAATTTTTTTTTAATTTAGATATAATTTACATATAATACTCTATTAGTTTCAGATGTATAACATAATGGTTTACTATTTGTATATAATGCAAAAGGATCACCACAATAAGTTTACTTAACATTCATCACTACAATAGTTAACAAAATTTTTTTCTTGTGGTAAGAACTTTTAAGCTATTCTCTCTTAGCAACTTTCAGATTTACTATACAGTTTTAACTATAGTCCTCACACTGCACATTTTATTTCCATGACGTATTTACTTTATAGCTGGGAGTTTCTACTTTTTAACCTCCTTCACCCATTTTGCTCCCTCCCCAAGGCTCCACAGCCCACACTTCCTGCTTCTGGAAACCACCAATCTGTTCTCTATATCCATGAGGTCAGTTTATTATTATTATTATTATTATTATTATTATTAGTTTTGTTTTAGGTTCCTTTGTTTGTTTTAGACTCCACATATAAGTGAGATCATAAGATATTTGTCTTTCTTGGTCTCATTTCATTTAGCAGTAATACCCTCAAGGTCTATTCACATTGTCACAAACAGCAAGATTTCATTACTTTTAATGGCTGAGTAATATTCCATTGTATGTGTATACCTATCTATATAGATATAGAAATATGACATTTTCTTTATCCAGTCATCCATCTACATACACTTAAGTTGCTTCCTTATCTTGGCTCTTATAAATAACGCTATAGTAGACATTGGGGTGCAGATATCTTTTTGAGTTAGTGATTTTGTTTTCTTTGGCTAAATACCTGGAAGCAGAATTGCCAGATTATACAATAGCTCTGTTAGTAATTTTTTGAGGATAATTATTTTCTTAATAACTAAGGTTCCACACTAAAAACTTTTACGTCATCTTCAACCTTTTCCTTTCTTACATTTCCACATTTTATGTTTTCTGCTTCCTAAATGTCTTTCAAATCCATCTACTCCTCTTCACAGCAGTCCTTAGTGGAACTCACCCTCTTTGGATAGAAATTTTGAAAGAACCTTCTATCTAGTCTCACCACCACAATTCCTCCCAAAAGCCTAGACAAAATAAACCAGGATTCTGTTACTCTCCGATGACAACTAACAGAAGGTAAACTTTCTTTGGTGATACAACAGACTCACCCAAATCTTGCCTCACTCTGCCACCCCTGGCTTATCTCCTTCCCTCCATCCCACATACTATGGTTCCAGGCTCACTAAATGTATTACCCTCATCCCCAGTAAGACTCTGTCTCTGTTCCTCCTCCTTAGCATACCCTCTTTTCCATCTCTAATCTCCTCTCCTCTGTCTCAGGAATCTTTAAATCTGCCAATTCAAATAATTTTTCAACCTTCCCTAGCAGATTTTATCAGTCACCATCCATATCCTTCTACCTTGGTGATTTTTATAATGCGTTCTAACTTAGCAGTTTACATATTTACCTCACAAGAATAGTAATTCTTCAAAGTGAGGGAGGTACAACTCACTCATCCTTTTATCATCCAACATTTCCACAGTGTGTGGTACATAACTGGTTCTCAGTTAGTGTTTGCTGAATAAGTAATGAAAATTTGAATACAGAAATTATCGTATAGCTTAACTCTATAAATTCAAAGCTCATCAATATTTGGAAAGAAGGGGTGAATGAGGGGACATATGGGAAATTCACCATCAAGCATCCTATAAATACTACATTTTCCAGAGAGGTGATTTTTTTTTTAATTTTCACTGAGATGACCAATTTAGTTAACCATCTGCATTCATTAGAATCATGTTTTGGAAAAATCTATGGCTGTGTTGAGCTTTATATATTTTACATTTCCTTTTCAAGAAAAACAACAGATTTTATTATTGAGCCTGAGCCTTTCTTACTATTAAGAAAGACTGAGTGAGCTATTGGGGTTATGGTTCACATTGACAGATGATAGGTCAACTTTCCCCAGACCATTAAGTCTTTCTTCATAAACCATCAAGTTGGATTGTGGGATTTTACTACTTTGAAGTGACAAAATGTGCAACATTGAAGGTATGGGTTCAAACAGATCCTAAAGGGAAAGGGAAATGGTGAGGGGCAGGGAAAAGACACACTGAGTATGGAGCACTTTGATGCTGAGTTTCACATTGGCTTTTGTCCTAAAGAATAATTCCAGAGTCCAGGTATGGCCCTGAAAGACGTGACTGGGGACATTTGCTGGCAACTAAAGCACCAAAGTGATGACTCCTGGGCTTCAAAGCCTCTCTTATCAAATCTTTCAGGTCCCACATGAGGAAGCTTCCCCATAACATCCTAAGATACAGTTAACTCTAGGGAACGTTAGACCAGAGCTTTCCAGTATGTGCCACAAAGGAGTCACAGAGGTACTTAGAACATAGGTCCCCTCAGCCCTTGGGGAGGTTGGAGGAGGTTCAGGGCTGCTGGTTAGCCCTCCCCAGTCTTGATAGCACTGTTCAAAACCACAGAAAGTACCATAGGAGTCAACAGTACTGCCACTGGAGCATTGACTTCAGCCATCTGTAGGGCACACTGATGCCCATGTTGGACAAGTCCAACTTTCCAAAAAGTCTTAAGGGGTCCATAAATTTTCTTGTCATGGCATTTCTCAAGGTTATAACCTTCCCAGTTATAAAGGAAGAATTACACCATGCCTGACTTTCTCACACTCCTTTGGCCTTATAACCCCATGCAGTCCCAATAGCCAGCTCGCTAGCCAAGGCCACCAGGTCTTCAGTAAGTTGAAAATACCAGAAATCATGGAGAAGAAAACTATAATGACACAACTTGCATGTATTGAATGCTTACTTCATGTCAGATGGTATATGAATGTCTTAAAATGTATCAACTCATCCAATTCCTAACAGTGTTTTCTGAACAAGATTGTAGTAATAACATAGGAAAAAATTGAGGCACAAAGTTGTTAAGTTCCTTGCCCAAGGTCACCTGATCAGTAAGAACAAGGGTTTACATCAGGGCAACATGACTCCAGACCTATACTCTTAACCACATGCTCTACCATTGCGGAGTCCTCCAGTTAAATTAAAAATATGCCTCAGTGGCAAGAGCTTCTTCTCCATCTTTGGGTCTCAGAGCAGGTTTTTCATCCATTGAGAGGACTACCATTATTACCCCCCATCTAAAACAGCCCAATCCATGGGGCACCTGGGTGGGCTCAGTGGGTTAAAGCCTCTGCCTTCTGCTCAGGTCATGACCCCAGGATTCTGGGATCGAGCCCTGCATCAGGCTCTCTGCTCAGCAGAAAGCCTTCTTCCCCCTCTCTCTGCCTCTGCCTACTTCTCTGCCTACTTATGATCTTTGTCTGTCAAATAAATAAATAAAATATTTTTAAAAAATAAATAAATAAAACAGCCCGATCCAGCTCCATACCAGTCCCTACGCATCATATCTACCAATTGAGCTACATTATTGTAGACATCACTGCATGACAACATCTTATCCATCAGATACCTATCCCTCTCACTAGGATATACATCCATTAAAGAGAGGAATCAACCTTACTTGGCTTAGCTCTATAGCCAACAGGCTTAGAGCAGAGGCAAGCACATATTTTGTTGAAAGGAAGATGGAAGGGTGGATGGATGCATGGATTGATGGCATGACAGCACAACAACTGAATTTGATCTTTCTTCCACTTCTTGCTAAATTTGCTTACTAAATTTACAAAGCTTCCCTTTGAAGTAATTTCAGCTCTGTGAGTACTTCACTGGGTAGCTCTGAGAAATAAAAGGGAAGTGACATAGAATTTAAAAAAATAAAAAAGAGTGTCAGTGTGTCTCAAACTGTGTTTTTCTCAAAATGAGTATTCATTAAGACCTCAAAAGGTATCACAGATAATTGATAAATGCTGGATTAAATCAAATTCATTGTGGTTCTTCTTTACTCTATTTCCCTGGTACTTTGCAATAGTTTGCTATAGTTTGCTAAATGTTTGAGTCCTCCCCCTATCAAATTCATATATTGAATGAAACTTAACCTAGGCAGCAAGCCACTATGGGGCCATCCTGCTGAACCATAAGGATGACAATGCCACCCCAGTGGGTGTGGAAGGCAGAATATTGATCCTAAGTGGATTATCCTTGAGCCTTGATATCAAATGAAATTTGTCCTGTTAGGTTTTGGACTTACTTGGGACCTGTCACTCCTTTTTTCCTTTTCCTACTTCTTACCTTTGGAATGAGAATGCTATCTTATGGCTGTACCGTGATTGTGTTTGGGAAGCATATCATGTTATCTGGTTTCAGAGGTTCACAGCTTGAGAGGAATTAGCCACAGGACGAATTATACCTTGAGTCACATACCTATTTGCTTTCGATGATGTGTAGATGAGATCTCTGACTTAAAAGCTGATCCAGAATGAGTAAAGACTTCAGGGGCTATTGGGATGGAATGGATGAATGTTGCATGTGAGAAGAACAAGAGTTTGGGAGGCCAGAGGTGGAATGCATTGGTATCCCCCAAGATTCATATGTGGAAGTCTGACCCCCAGTGTAATGGTATTAGGAAGTAGGGCTCTTGGAAATGTGATTAGGTCAAAGGGTGGAGCCTTCATTCATAAGGTTAGTGCCCTTAGAAAAGGGACCCAAAAAAACTCCCTCACCTCTTCTGCCACGTGGGGATACAGTGAAAACACTGCTGTCTATCAACTAGGAACCAGATGGGCCCTTACCAGATGCCAAACTTGCCACCACCTTGATCTTGGATTCCCCAGCCTCCAGAAATGTGAAAAATAAATTTGTCCTATTTCTACGCCACCCCGTCTATGGTATTCTGTTACAGCAGCCCAAACTAATTAAGACAGACTTTCATTTGCTAAATAGGCACAATGAAACTGCAGCACTATAGATGTTTCCCAAACTTTATTGACATAAATTCTTTTTTTTTTCCCTGAGATCACCCTATGATATAATATTAGATTTTCATGAGAAATGTTTTGGAACACACTGAATCTTAAAATTGTTAGGCATTTTTATTATTGTTCTACAATTACATAAACGGATCATTAAGTTGGCATTACCTGAAGCAGAACAAATGAAGCCACATTAGATCCCCAAATCATATTGAATATTATGGCTGGCTTGGATTAATGTGTAAAGCTTTTCTCTAACTTGGATAAATTTTAAGAAATATCCTACGTAGAATTCCATGATCACCATGGAATACACTGCAACCTTTTGATAACTAGGTGATTCATCACGATAAGAAATGTTTGCCAAGAAAGCTCTCATTTTATTGTCACTTATGTAGGATAATAAATTAGCACTGTACACTATAATAAGGTGTCCAATAAAGTTTTAACTCATAAAGAAATCCCGGGCATTAGGAAGATGAGCAGCATAAACAGTTACTATGTCCTTGTGGTGTTTAAAATGGGAAATAAAACTGATCGTTGAAGGCAGAGACTGTCTTCTAAACTTTTAATATTTTGGAGTACTTATTATGGGCAAGGCCCTCTTTTAAACACAGTAGCTTACTCTGGACAAGCTTCTGCTTGGTCCAGAGGCTGGTCCCTATCTGTGCCTCCCTTGTAGCTTGATGGTAGGTTTTCTCTGGGAGTTACAGGGTTCAAAGGCAGCACCTGTTTCTGTGAGGACAGCACGACTACCACATATGGGCTATACTTTGGAGATACTGTGGGTTCAGTTCCAGACTTCTGTAATAAAGCAAATATTGCACCAAAGCAAGTCAAATGAATTTTTTTTAATTTTCCAGCACTTATAAAAGTTATGTTTACACTGGTAGTCTATTAAGTATGCAACAGCAGTATATCTAAAAAATAATGC
The DNA here is from genome assembly GCF_002288905.1 of Enhydra lutris kenyoni. NCBI lineage: Eukaryota > Metazoa > Chordata > Mammalia > Carnivora > Mustelidae > Enhydra > Enhydra lutris. Next base: position 6,773,686 of record NW_019154125.1, on the reverse strand, counting down.
ACAAACGTCCATCTAAAAATACTTTATTGCTAAACAATGCTAACCATCATCTGAGCTTTCAGCTGGCAGAGAGTTCTGCTTCAGTGTTGATGGTTGCTAACTGTTCAAGGTGGTGGTTGCTGAGGGTTGATGTGGCTGTAATAATTTCTTAAAATAAGACAGTGAAGTTTGCCACATCAATTGACTTTTCCTTTCATGAGTGATTTCTCTGTAGCATATGATGCTGCTTGATAACGTTTTACCTCCAGAAGAACTCCTTTCAAAATTAGATTCAATCCTCTCAAATCCTGCTACCGCTTTACCAACTAAGTTTATATGATATTCTAATATCCTTTGTTGTCATTTCAACAGACTTCCTAACATCCTCACCGGGAGTAGATTCCAGCTCAAGAAATTATTTTGTTTGCTCATCCATAAGAAACAACTCCTTATCTGCTCAAGGCTGATCAAGAAATTACAGCCAATTAGTCACATATTCAGGCTCCACTTCTAATTCCAGTTCCTTTCACCACATCTGCCATTACTCCTCCACTGAAGTCTTCAACCCCTGCAAGTCATCCAGGAGGGTTGGAATCCACTTCTTCCAAACTCTGGTCAATGTTAACGTTTTGACCTCTTCCCATGAATCATGAAGGTTCTTAATGTATCCAGAATGGTCAGTCCTTCTCTGAAAGTTGTCAATTACTTTGCCCAGATTCATCAGAGGAGTCACTACCTAGGGCAGTGCTAACAAAATGTATTTCTTAACAATAAAACCTGAAAGTCAAGATTACCCCTTAATCCATGGGCTACATAATAGATGTCATGTTAGCAGACATGAAAACAACATTAGTCTCATCGTACGTCTCCATCAGAGCTTCTGGGTGACCAGGTGCATTGCCAAGGAGCAATGATACTTTGAAAATAATCTTTTTTTCTGAGCAATAGGTCTCAATAGTGGGTTTAAAATATTCAATAAACCATGTTGGAAACAGGTATGCTGTCCAGGCTTTGTCGTTCCATGAACACAGCACAGGCAAAGTAGATTGAGGGTAGGGTCCTAGGATTTTCAATGGCAAATGAGTATTGGTTTCAAATTGAAGTCATCTGCATTAGCCCCTAACAGGAGAGTCAGCCTGTCCTTAGAAACATTGAAGCCAGGCATTGACTAGATGCATCTTCTTCCAATAGAAGATGATCTCAATTTATGTTGAAAATCTCTTATTTAATGTAGCCATCTTCATTAATTATCTTAGGTAGATCTGGATAACTTGCTACAGTTTCTACCTCAGCCCTTGCTGCTTCACCTAATCTTTTATGTTATGCAAATGGCTTCTTTCTTTAAACTTCATGAACTACCCTCTGCTAGCTTCAGATTTTTCTTCTGCTGTTTCCTCACCTCTCTGAGCTTTACAGAAGTGAAGAGAAACAGGGTCTTGCTCTGGATGAGATTTCAGCTTAAAGGTATATTGTGGCTGGTGTGATCTTCTGTCCAGACCACTTACCCTTTCTCCATCCCAGCAATAAGCCTGTTTCACTTTCTTATCATCCGTGTATTCACTGGAGTAGCACTTTTAGTTTCCTTCAAAAACTTTTCCTTTGAGTTCACAACCTGGCTGACTAGGCTTTGGCCCATCTTGAATTTCAACATGCCTTCATCATTGAGCTTACTCATTTCTACCTTTCGATTTTATGTGAGAGACTTGAGACTCTTCCTTTCTTAGAGGCCTCTTAGAGGTCCTTGTTGTGTCACAAGGAACAAGGAGGCCCAAGGAGAGGGCAAGAGATAGTGAACGGCTGGATGGTGGAGCAGTCAGAACACACAAGGTTTATCCATTAAGTTTGACGTCTTATATGGGAGTAGTTCATGGCACCTCCAAATAATTACAATAGCAACATCAAAGATCATTGAACACAGATCCCCATAACAAATACAATAATTAAAAAAAACATAAAAAACAAATACAATAATGATGAGAAATTTTGAAATACTGTAAAAACTACCAAAATGTGACACAGAGACACAAAGTATGCAAATGTTGTTGGAAAAAATGGTGCCAGCAGACTTGCTTGGCTCATGGTTGCCACAAACCTTCGATTTATAAAACAACAATAACAAAACAATATCAGCAAAACACAATAAAGTGAAACATAATAGAAGAAGGAATACCTGTATATATGCTCCATGATCACAGAGTTTTGTTTGCTTTAACCTGTTTCTGCACAGAACCTTCTATTTAAGGGAAAAATCAAGCTGCAGAGGAGTACCAGAAAAAGATTGTAGCATTCACATATTTATAATTTTGTACCAAGATACATATTTTACTGAGGAAATTAAATATGAGGCCAAGAGTCTTTAGATGTTTGTGCACATCTAAATGAATGTCTGGATTGTTTTTCTCTTAACCCAAATATTGTGCCATTATGTGGCCAAAGCCTGTAGACAAATCCTTAGGAATCTGGACTCTGAAGATTTTGACTCAGATCCAAAAGTCAATTAAATGAATGAAACTACAAGAAATAAGCATGCAATTCTTAGTTTAAAGCTAGCCAGTTTTCATCAACAACCTACCAAAGATTCATTTTAAGGGATCATGTGCTCTTAATTTTCTGAGAGTTTACTATCTATTCATTCTCATATTTTATATATGTGATAATTGTCTATAATTTTAATAGGTTTCATAATTAATATTTATGTTCTCTTCTATGTCTTAATATAAATTCAATTTTTCAGTTAACTTTATTGAGGTATAACTAAAATATAATAAAATACTCATCATATTTATAAGTACAGTTCAGTGAGTTTTGACAAATATACACATTCATACAGCCACCAACCTAAACCATACTTAGGTTTCTGTCACTCCAGAACATTCTTTTATACCCCTTTCCCCCTACTTTCTGCCCCAGGCAATCACAGACCTGATTTTAATAATTATAGGTTATTTTTGCCTGTTTTAGTACTTCATAATAATGCAATCATCTCATAAATTTATCTTGTTTCACATCCCACCTCTGTGGTTAAAATATGGATTTTCAATGACATGGAAACTGTTGAATATAGACATTTGATGGTTCTCTCCTTTGGATTCATTTCCTAAGAAACTAGCCCATTCGCTGCAAATGCCTTAATGGGAAAACATCGTCCACCAAATTTAGCATGTTGCCAAAAGATATTTATAGGTTGTAAATTATCTAAAGACTTTTTTCTTCCTTCCTTTCCAAAATGTGATCAAAATTTCCACTTTTCAGCCAGAAGAGATATTTGCAGTAAGCATTTGCAATCTGTCTAAATATGTAACAGTACTGTTTTTTAAATTATAATTTTAATAGGTTTTTTTTCATCTGACTACCCCAAGAGCCCATGAAAACACTCACACCATTCCCCTGTCTTCATGTTTATAATCACCCCTTATTTAAACTTTGAAACTTTTCCCCCTTTGACTCATCTTGTTAGCCAACTTTTCTCAGTTGGCTTCTTGTGTGTTTTTTTTTCAGTTTCTTTCTTTTTTTTTTCTGTTATACCAGTGGAAACTTAGTAATGTGTGTCCTAAGATAGAAGATTCTGAAATATGCTCACCATCATCCATTCTGAGCCACACCTCAGCCATTTGGCTACACATATAAATAAGGAACAAGTTGTGTTTGAAGAGGAGAGGGGAAAAAAAGAGAGAGAAAGAAAAAGATGCTTTTTGCAATGTGGATAAAATCTCCTGGGCCTGAAGTGTTGTAGAACAAGGGGAAAAAAGACACAAACAGCAGTGTAAACATGACTGTCAACGGTATCATCTACCATCGTTCCCAAATGGCCAGTGTGTCAACAAAGCAATCCCTATTTAAGCAATGCAACGTAAAATTGCAGAAGGAAGCTGCCAAAATCTGCAGATTGCAACTGGCATCCTCCCTTGAGGAAACAGAGAGATTCCCTGAGCACACGAAGAGAAGGATGGGTGCTCTGCCCCTGAGGATCAGCCTGGGAGCCAACCCACACCTGAGGCAGAGACACGGTACTGTCAGGGGGCAGCCCATGAAGACAGAAGCAAGAAGAGCGTCCTGAAAGGCAAACGCAACAATTGTTATGGAAATAATGACCTTATAACAGCATATAGGCAGCAATCCAAACAACAGGTATTTTCATAACAGGTATTATTAAACAGGTATCATTATAAAGTTAATGGATCATTGGCCAGAAGATGGCTTAGCTGGGATTTGATTTGCATCATGCCTTCTTTCAAATCAGTTACCATTTGGGGATGTTCATCATGCATTATTCAAGTACCAAGCACGGTCCCAGGCACTTGATAACACGCTAACCCTCTTGCCACTCCAATGGTAGATCTCATCATCATTGTTTCACATAAAGGAAATGGAAGCTTGGGCAGGAGAGAAAATGTTTGTGAAACCGCTAGCAAAGGCAGAACGAGGATTCAGAACTTTGACTATCTGGCTACAAAGCAAAAATGTGTGAATAAGTGTGTCTTCTGCCATACGGCTTATAGTCCCCTCCACCTGAAGAAATTGGGAATTTGTTCTCAGGTGGGAAGGGAGTCCATTCTCAAGACAGAGGATGAATTCTTGTCTTTCAATCTTCAGCTACATCAGTGCATGAACTACAGATGAAAGTTGGTTGTACATGTGACTACATGATTTATATCCTATAAGAGGAGAAAGATAATAAAAAAAATAAAAGAAAAGAAGGGGAAATACTAGACAATTATTAGGAAAGTTCTCTCACCTAGACTACAAACATCGTTGCCATGTATTAAAGAGCAGATAGGTATAACAATAGTTTTCCAAAGAATTGTTCTAACGTGGCAGAAGATATTCTCTAATTGTCAACATAATTAAGTAAAAATTTCTTTCAAAATATGGGCCTTTGAATTCAGTGTGTTTAACTGTAACTTCCAAAAGAAGAGTAGGAGAAAGTCATTATCATTAGTAAACATGATTATCTATTTTTCAATATTCAAGTGGGGATTATTTTGCTAATGCAAAATTTTTATAAAAACAATCGACAATAACCATTTATAAAATGCTGAACTGGATTCAGAAAGTATTGTAATTATACATAGACTTTCAGAGGCTCTTAACTAATAATAAAGGTTACTCAAGAAGAAGAATTTGATCCTACTCTATAAATCCAAGTCCCTTGGTGACATTGCCTTCACCAAAATAAAACGTTAAGTATACATACAATTTCCTTAATAGTATCCACTCTGAAGAGACCTATGGAAAGAAAGCAATTGACCGTGCTGAGAATTTGCAGTGGTACTACATTCCTCTGCATATGTTCAAAATAGCAGTCCTGAGCAGAGGCCATGTTCCCGTGTGATTTTCAGCAAGCCACCTTAGCTCAAGTTATCAGAAACAGATGACAAATGGCTAAAAATATTTCTAAATAATGCTAACCCAGCAACAGCCCAGCTGACTCATCAAGTTTGGCTAATCCTGCCGAGAAATGCTAAAATAGTCTAACCTTTGGATCAACTGTCTTGGAATGCTGCTTCATCAGAACTAAGGTCCTTGTCCCAAATAAGAGGACAGGAACACAACTCTTGTACCGGAGAAGCTCAAGGACACCATGTCACCCAGGCTCAGGCCCTTTCCTGTCTTCCAGGCCTGAGGAGGGAATGACAGAGTAGAATAGCCATCTGCATCTGAACAACAGCTTTTCAGTTTAAAATCTTAAAGCTTTTATATTGTTCTTAGCTTGATTACACTCATATATTCTCATGAGAACTTAGGAAGAGGGGACAAAAAGTCACAGAATCAGGTGCACATCTTCTGAAATTTTCTGTTGTGAGAAGCATTATCCCTGTAAGGATCTCATTCCTTCACTCTCAGAGCAGATTATTTTATCATTGCCCCCCAGGGACCAAGAGATAGGAGGATAGTGCTGATTTCAGACAACAGAAAAGCACTGGAAGGTACCAGACCAGAGTCAGGGTTGTACCAACTGACTGGGCAAAACAATAAGACTGTGTCCACCGAGGCAAAGTGAAGTGACATCTCCACCGAAAATTGAGGGGAAGGGAAAGGAAGAGCAGGCAACCCCAACCCTTCGTCCTTTTCTCCAGCTGATGAGCTGGATTCTTGCTTTCAGCAGGCATGTTGTCGACCGTCCCCACTTGCTGCTACTAATAATGATACCAGCAAGAAGGAAGCACAGAATCTTCTACCTTATCAAACCACAAATCTGAAACTGTCACAAAAAGTGCTGAGTTAATAATATTTTTTCTGGGTATTTCCAGCAGTAATCTCTAGTGAATGTAGGCACAACTTGACAAGAAAAATGGCTTATATAAAAATTTTCATCCGTCTGCGAATACTAGACTTTTTAAAATGTGTTTTTAATCTTGCCTAAATCAATCCCTGACCATGCTGAGATTTACACATTATTAATTTCGTTTGGGTCATATCTAATGTTTTCTGAGAGATTTTCTTTCTGATCTTATGCCAAGGACAATGTTGTAGTCTTATGTTCCCCCAATTTTTAATGATTATGTAGTTTGTTTCTCATGTATTTATTTTACTGTTATGTTCTTTTTAAATTGTCAGACTTGACTTTGCCCTGTTTGGGTGTTGCCAAATTTACGTTTTCTTTTTCTCTTCAGCAACTAAAATGTTTGAATGGAATGAAGTAAATGTGATACTATAGATGTCCTCTGTGTAAGACTGAATCTCCCATGCGAACAAAGTATTCTGCTATAAAATCTAACCTAAAAGATTGTTCCCATATCCCGATTACTCTTGGGTTCCACTGAGGCCTGGGCAGTGACACAGAGGGGGCAGCATGGCAGAGAGGACAGTTTTGCATGGGTCATGTGGGACACTGAGAGATAATGACAGAACCTTGTTTCTGCTACTGATTTGTTGGGTAGCCTTGGGTAAACTACTTATTCTATCGGAGCTTCAACTTCTTCACCTATAAACCCGGAGTAGTTATTCCCACGTTATGGGCTTATTGTGAGGGACTGTCAAATGTTCTCTCTCTTTCCTCCCACATAAGCAAAACTTCACCATGAGGTAAAGTGAACAGCCATAACCACAATAGACTGAAAATTTCTACTCCTACCACTTTACCCCCCTCCTCCTTCTGTTCCAGCCACCTTGTTCTTTCCCACCCATCAATTTTGATTGGCTTAGATTGGCTCTTCCTCTCCCAGGAATGTGTTGCCCCAGGCAACCCCCTCCCTTGGCCGAAATAGCGCCTCTGCAGGCCCTCAATGAGATCTACCTTATGTAAAATTATACCCTTCCTTCCTTTCCTTTTCACTTCTTTCCTTTCTTCCTTCCTTCTTACTCTTTACTGTTGGTCTCACCGGCTGCACTAATATAAGTGCCACAAAGGCAGGGATATTTCTGTTTTGTTCGGTTTTGTATCACAATTGCCTAGAACACCACATTAGAGTTTTCCAGTAAATACCCTTTTCCTATTTTGCACTTTATAAGTTTATATAAGACTATAGAAGACAAGGTTAAATTTAGATCTCTCACTTTGCTATCTCTGTGAGTATTTTTAATGTTTGCTTAAACTTTTTAAAGTTTCTATAATAATTTTAGATTTACAGAGAAGTTACAAAGATAGTACGGAGTTCCCGTAAGTCCTTCACCCAGCTTCCCCTAATGATAACATCTTACATAACCATGGTACATTTGTCAAAACTAAGAAGTTAACGTTCTAGCAGGACTTTTTTAAACAAATGAATTGATAAAAAGCACCAACACATCTATGAAGTTTATAGTCATATGCTCAGGTCATTAACCCAAAATAGATACTGACAAGAACAGAGTGTCCTGAAATTATTTCACTTCCTCTCTTTTTTCTTTCATATTTTGTCATCTTGGAAATCCTTTCTATGTGAATAACATGTATATTTAAGGGCTTGGGCTGGTGGATTTGCAAAAGACTTTCCCACCACGGATATCTAGAAGACCCCTGGAAATCTCTGGCAAGAAAGCTTTTAGAACTCTCATAAAAATAGCTTGTGACTGTCTACTAAACCACCAGCTGAAAAGAAAAGTTCCTTCATTTCTAAAATAGTAGGATAAAGTACAGAGAGAACATATAACATGATTCTTAATGAGAAGCTTATTTTGTCTCTAATGTGTAAACGTTTACTCATTGCCCTGGAAAGTGGTTCTAGAATGCCAAAGTGTTGACAAATTGCTAAGGACTGTGCTAAATGCCCTCATTAGCTTAAGCTTAGATAAAGCAACGTGCAAAGCACCCCCCACGCTTCACAATTTGTCAGCGGGAGATCTGCATACTGCAGCTATCACTTTTCCCAGTCCGTAGCAGAAGCAGCTGGGAAGAGGCAAATGCATGATGGCGCTTGATCTGTGACTGAATTATTCAGGATGGGACAGCTGTGTATTCTGCAACTGTAAGACAGTCAACATTCACAGGAGCTAGGTCTCCTCCTCTGTGAACTTGATCATGCTTGGTCCTGGGCCACCTTGCCATGGTCCCTTTATTTAATTCTTCTTACCCTACACCACCTCTCCTGTTGTTTCAGTTCAACCCATTTTATTCACTAATTCAACAACATTTAGCTGCCATTTGCCAAAGAGATTTACACTTAATTTCACTTAATTCTCATCATGACCCCAAAACGCATTACTACCTCATTTAATAAATGAAAATAAAGGAAGTTCAAAGACCTTGAGAAAGTTGCCCACATAAATGACGGCCAGCAAGTGGCACAGTCAGTATTTAGACCCAGACCCGGGAGACTCCAAAGTCATTATCCTTCCCTTTGATGATGTTTTATTACATTTCAAGAAAAATAAAAATTATAAAGGAGTCCTTTTATTCAAATGATTTCATGGAAAATTAAATACATTTGGTGAATTGATGTTTGTTGGTCAAGAGTAGCTTATGATTGAGGGTTAGCCACATTAATGGATTCCTGACCTCATGCGCTTACCACAATGCCAAAACACAACTGGAGGGTGGGAGGGAGAGAGCAATGGAAGATGGAGAAAATAAACTGAGAAAATGGAGCCTCAATTTGAATTTCTACCTCACAAAGATGTTCTCTGAACCCCAGCTGAATAAAAACCCTTATGCCCCAACCCACCCTGGGCTCCCCCATCTCAGAGACTCTAATGTGTAAATGTGTAAGGTTTCTCTCCCCTTACATCCTCCCACATCCTGGGCTTTGATTTCTACTTCTCTGCTCTATAAGACAAATTCTCTCCTGGCATCTACCATCATGCTTACATGCTCAGCAGATTTTTGATCAAAAGAACAACTTCCCAAGATGGATGTCCTAAGGACAGGTTATGTAAACTTCAGTTCACATTAGATAACTGAGTCATGGTCACAGTCATGTCAGAGAGGAGGTGTCAGGAGAGGAGACAGTGGAGTTTGAAAACAAAAAGTATTTTCTTACTCTCTCGGATTATTTTTAATCATAGTTGTTATTTATTATAAGTCTCAAATATCATAAAAGGAGGCCATAGAAATGTATACTTGCTTTATCAAACTGTGGCATGGAAATTATTTTACTTCTCTGTGCCTCAATATTTTCAAAATCTACAAAGCAAGAAAAATAATCTTACCTATAAGGACTGAATAAGATCTACTAACATACTTAGCACATTATCTGGCACATAGTAATCACTCAAAAGAAGTAGTTTTATCATTGTTAGTATTGTTAGTATCACTATCTTTTAAGTTTTAACTACCTTGAGCATGTATCTGGGTCTCAGTTTCTCACCTGCATATAATTTGTGTGCAACCATTAATGTCCCTTCCAGACACTAATTTCTAAGATTTTAAGCCTCTCAATATCTATATATATCAAATTATCCCAGAGTTAAATAAGAATTTGAGGCCCCTAATACTTCCTTTCACTATAGATCCTCTATTTACATGACAATTTTATGTGTATACTTCTATGTATGTGTGTGTGGTGTCTAATAGAAAAGGTTGAGCCCACTAAAAGTTATTTTTTACAACATGCTAAAGCAACAAGCCAAACCTTCAGAATACTAAAAATATTTTTGTTTGGTTTTAATCTGATAGTGCATTGTTTGAAAGAAATTAGTTTCAGAGAAATTTAAGTAAGATGTGTTCTCACCAACAGTTATGGCCTTCCTGAGATATTCTGAAATTCTAACTTTTTATGATTCTTTAAAATAAATAACACTAAATTTAATCCAAAATTCAATATGCTGATATGAAAAAGTAATTTTTGATATACCATCACTTTTCTCTTGTTCTTAAAATAAGATATTTTCAGCTTATCTATTTTCAAATAGTTCCTAAATAATAGTTTGCTTTGGATGATTGACTATAGGAATTTTGCTCATACAATACCTCCAAAGCTTGACATTTTAAATCACATACTCCTTTCTCTTGTAATGTTTAAAGTAAATGTTTAAATTTCATATCGTTACACAATTTATCACTTGGAGCTGGAATAAGATATTTACATGGGTTCCATCTCTACCTCCACAATTGAAAAAGTATGGCTAAGTCTTATTAAAAGTGTGCATGCTTGGTTATCAAAGCTGAGTAGCAATAGAGAAGAATGGCCTTGAATATACATATTCAAGGGCATTTGCATGGATATCAAGCCCCAGTGATATAGGATGACATACAGAGCTCCCTTCCAAATTACTTCTCAGAGACCTCTGTGAGAACATACTCAACAGACTCCCCACTGCAGTATGGTACTCCTCTCTCCTGAATGAATGAAAATGGAAGGTATCTAGCAGAAGCACTCAAATCTCTATCAGTTGAACAATATGACATGAATTAAACTTAGATGAGCAAAAGAATATTTGGAGGACAGACAGGCAGAGATCTACAAACTCATGAAGCAGGAAGGCTTCAGGTAGGAGGTTAGATGACATGGAATAAAGGTGGCATATTGGGAGGAGTTAGGAAACAAATCTCGGTTATGTGGGGTCAGACTAGGAAGGGCCTTGAAAACTCTACAGAAGAGCTTGGGCTTGATGGGATTGGCAACCAAGCAACATTACAGTGTATCATGAGGAATCACTATAAGAATGAGTGCTTGGATGGCAGGATGTAAAATGGCTGAGAAGGGAAGGAAACAGACAGGACTTTTGGTAAGAGGGTTGGCGGACTGAACAGGCTTGAATCCTAGGTCGGCCACTGACCACAGTTATGCCCTCTTGCCCTCAATTCCTTCTCTGTGAAATGGAGTGTAGTGACGAGATGGAGGGAAGCCTGTAGAAGTGCCTGTCAGCTCCTGATATGGTTTTAGTGTGTAATGCCGGCATGAACAAGGTGGCAATGTGATTGAGCAGAGGTCACATGTTCACACTATTGGTCACCTTGGTTGGCTAGGTCATTGTATCATAGGTCATTTTATCATGACTTGCAGAGATCTTTGGGAGAATTGAAGCCACTCATACAATCTCATATAATCCTAAAATGGTAGTTCTAACTAGAAAATGAAGAAAAAAATAAATTATCTGTGGGTTTATTTGCAATCTGGCATTTAATATTTTATTGGTTTTGCATATGGCTTTACATACATCATATCAAAAACTTTGCACTTGACACCTTCCAAATTAGTTCTTAGAGTCTTTCAGTTTGTAAAAACATAATTTTAGGACAAACTTGATCAGGCACCAAATTATACCTAAATAAAGAAGAAATAATTTGCACTGCAGGGGTGGTATTAAGGGTAGGGTTATCTGTTTACCTTGTGTTTACCGAAATACTGACTAGGACACCTGAATTCATTTCCCTGGGGCATTTGATGTTCAGAGTAAAACACAACCACAGATTTTTCTAGAACTGTGATTTATCCACACACACTCAAGCAGAGTTCAGCGTAAATGGAACTCACACAAAATCAAATAGTGTATAATAATACCCAAAATTAAACCTTGTGTTGGAAATTAATTTCTATAGAAAAGAGATAAAGGGATGTAATAGAAAAATATTTTATGTATTTACTATTACTGCCAACACTGCAGTAATAAAACTAATCTGTATTTTATAAAATCCATCTCTAATGATCCATGCAACATCTTTTGGATGTAAAATTGTATGTGATTCTAACATATTCTACCTCTCAAATAATATCAATGTTTGTGAAGTGCTTATTCTATATAGAGCATTGTGCTGGGCATAGGAATATATCCGTGAGCAAGACGGGTGTGAGCTCTGCCCTCCACAAGCTCACATACAATATCACTCATGAGAAACCTGAAGCTCAGATAACTTGATTGGCATCAAAGTCAGTCTTTGTAAGACAGCAATAAACCCAAGACCAGAATCCAAATCTCCTATAGTCTAATATTCTGTCAAAGATACCATTGCCATTTAACATGAAAGTCTAAAAGTCAGTCAACCACTGGCCTGTGTAATCCGTCACCAGGTCCCCTGCATTCCACCTCCAAGTCCTTCTGTCCATCCTTTTCACATTTCCACCACCATTACTGAGTCCACTTCACCAAGTGTGTCTGCACCACTGCAATAATGTCTTCACTGAATGTTTGCCATCTAATGTGTCCCCACCCACAGATAGATTTCTCTATATTGCAACCTGAGTGATCTTTCCAAAGAGCATGTTCTGATGATGTCACACACCCATCTCTCATTCCCATGACTAGAGCACTGCATTGCATTCACTTTGCTCAGGAGATAGAGATCAAACTTTGTCCTATGTTCTGTAGGGCCCTTTATCTCTCCCTGATTGTTCCACAGCTTGCCTTCTCCCCCACATCCTACTCCAGCCACACTAGCTCTCTAGCAGTTTCCCGGCACACCATGATCTCTGCCATCAGAGACTGGGCCCATACTTTAATCTCTGAGAAGTAATTCTTCCATTCTCTTGTTCACCTTTTTAACTAGCCTTCCTTTCCTAGATAACAGCTCAGTCATTACTTGCTTAGGGAAGTCTCCCTGATTTTCTAGACAAAGTAAAATCTCATAACATTCATTTATCACAGTTTCAGTTTTACACATGTATGTGTGATTATTAATATCCATTGCCCTTATAGGCTATAGGATGTTTGAATGGAACTCTGTCCTGGGTAACTAAAATGTTGCCGGGCATACAATGGGAATTCAGTGATTCAAATCAACTGGAAGATACTGTCTTTGTTTTTCCTCACCATTATATCTCAGTGCCCAACTCTCAGTATAAGATTGGTAAGTGTGTGTTAACTAAATTAAAAAATATTTGTTAAAATTTGTGTGGTACCCTTAGAGAAATGGCAAACAGGAAAAGCCTGTCTCCTGCCAATATATATTTATACAAATAGAAAATAACTATAATAGAGTTTTATATGAAAACAAAAGCTTTTTAAATATATATATATGGCATGAACCCATTATTTTCCTGAGTTCCGTGTAGGTGTGTATGAGGTTAGAAACTTCAGAAGGATATACTCCATCTCATAGGGGACAAGGAGGCAGTTTTTAATGTTTTATTTTTTATATTTCTGGCATTGTCTGAAATTTTAAGAATTGTAATGGGTTAACTTTATAGTCAGATGAAATAGTGATTATTTCTAGTTTTATAAGAAAAAAAGAAAGAAATTTAGAAGACAACAGAACACACAAATATTTTCAGACATAATTATTTACTCAGTAATTTGCCACTTGGCAGATTGTCAGAAAGAACTACTCCCAGATATTCTTCAGAATTAAAAAAAAAAGAACTCAGAGGAGCAATGAGTGAAATTGTTGACTATTTATAAATGCAAGTGTATTTTGTCTATGAAAATATATTAATAAACTTGGACACTTCAACATGGAAATTATAGGGTGAAGAAAAGAAAGTGGTTGCTAATGTGAAGTTTTTGTTTGAAAAGGAATTCCGATAGACTTTATACTTTGAGGAGAAATATGTTTTTGTGTGTATGCTAAAAATTTATGGGTAACATTATAGTACTGGCTCTCAAAATGGGTCTGAGGACTTGTGTCACTGAGATCATTTCAGGGAGTCCACATTGTCCAGTCTGCCTTGTCCAGCCTTTCAAAACCACATATCTGCATTAAGCTTGATTTTATTGATATTCATCAGTTGAAAAAACATATTGGAATAGATTAAGTGCAGAAGCAGCTATGAGAATCCACTTATCTTCCTTTGAGACAGATACTAAAGACATTTGTCAAATGTAAAATAATGCTACCCTTCTCACTAATTGTTTTTGCTTGGGAAAATATAATTATTTTTCAAAAAAACCACATTACTAATGTGAACATGTAATAAAATGTTTTTAACAAATTAATATATAAGTATTTTATATTTTTTCATATGGCAAATATTGAAAGATATAACCCACATAAATAAAAGCTATTTGGAGTCCTGAATATATATTAAGAACATAAAGAGTTTCCAAAACCAAAGTGTTTGAAAACTGTTATATTTATATAATAGCTATATAATGTGTAATTTCCAAAAAGCTAAGAAAAAAAGGAGAAAAAAAATTCGACCAGGCCTTTCTTTGTTGAAAAGATTCACACCATCTAATTAACACATCCATCACCTCACATATTTACCTTTTCTTTTCAGTGAGAACAATGTAAGTTCTACTCTCAGCAAATTTTAATTACAAAATGCATTTTTATCAACTATAGTCATCATGTTTTACATTAGACCCTCAAACTTTATTCACTTTATAGCTGAAAATTTGTTCAATCAATTCTTTAGAAAGCAAAAAAGGATTTAAAAAATCCCTAAAAAAATATGAGTGCAAAACACAAAATAAAATGGCAAAAATAAGTACAAATTGATTAATAATAAAAATAAGTATAAAAGGGTTAAATTCACTTATCAAAATACAAATGATGTTTATCAGAGTTCCACAGATATAAAATGACTCAGAAAAAGTTTTTTAAAAAAAGGCAGATAATTACCTAAAGAAAGACTAGGTTGACAAAATAGAATTTAACCAAAAAACAATAAAAAAGACCAAAAGAAACAGTTCATGTTGAGAAAGAGAAAGTTCACCAAAAATACATAACAATTATGGATTTGGCTACAAGTTATGACATATCTCACAATAAATAGAACAGAAAGTTAAAAATCATAAGGAGAAATGTATATCATAGTAAAAGTAGGAAAGTTTTAGCTTTATTTTCTTTTTTTAATATAATTTTTCTAACAGTTTAATTTATCAAAGACATAATATACATCAAACAAGACTATAATAAAACTTTTAAAGACACATAATTTTAAAAGATCTAACGAAATTGCTTTTGGTAGAGTCTGGCTTATTTTGTATATTAAAGTTTTCAGTCGTTACTCTATTTATTTTAGATTATATTTCCATAAAAACAAGTTTTGCAATGAGAGGAATCCTTTAACTATAGGACCACATATATCCTTTTTTTTTTTTAACTTAATTTAATTTAATTTTTTTTAGTGCTCCAAAATTCATTGTTTATGCACCACACCCAGTGCTCCATGCAATATGTGCCCTCCACAACACCCACCACTAGGCTCACCCCACTCCCCACCACCCTCAGTTTGTCTCTCAGAGTCCATAGTCTCTCATGGTTTGCCTCCCCCTCTGATTTTCCCCAACTCATTTCTCCTCTCCATCTCCCAATGTCCTCTGTGTTATTCCTTATGCTCCAGAAGTAAGTGAAACCATATGATAATTGACTCTCTCTGCTTGACTTATTTCACTCAACATAATTTCTTCCCATCCTGTCCATGTTGATACACAAGTTGGGTATTCATCCTTTCTAATGGAGGCATAATATTCCATTGTATATATTGTATATATGGACCATATCTTCTTTATCCATTCGCCCATTGAAGGGCATCTTGGTTCTTGCTACAGTTTGGCAACTGCTATGAACATTGGGGTACAGGTGACCCTTCTTTTCACTACATCTGTATCTTTGGGGTAAATACCCAGTAGTGCAATTGCAGGGTCATAGGGTAGCTCTATTTTTAATTTCTTAAGGAATCTCCATATTGTTATCCAAAGTGGCTTCACCAACTTGCATTCCCACCAACAGTGGAAGAGGGTTCCCCTTTCTCCATATCCTCCCCAATACTTGTTGTTTCCTGCCTTGTTGATTTCAGCCATTCTAACTGGTGTAAGGTGGTATCTCAATGTGGTTTTGATTTGAATCTCCCTAACAGCTAATGATGTGTACATTTTTTCATGTGTCTGTTAACCATTTGTATGTTTTCTTTAGAGAAGTGTCTATTCATGCCTTCTGCCCATTTTTTGACATGATTATCTGTTTTGAGTGTGTTGAGTTTGAGGAGATCTTTCTAGATCTTGGATATCAGCCTTTTGTCTGTAGTGTCATTTGCAAATATCTTCTCCCATTCCGTGGGTTGCCTGTTTGTTTTGTTGACTGTTTCCTTTGCTGTGCAGAAGCTTTTGATCTTGATGAAGTCCTGCAAGTTCATTTTCTCTTTTGTGTCCTTTGTATTTGAAGACATATCCTGAAAGAAATTGCTGTGGCTGATGTCGAAGAGGATACTGCCTCTGTTCTCCTCTAGGATTTTGATAGATTCCTGCCTCACATTGAGGTCTTTTATCCATTTTGAGTTTATCTTTATGTATGGTGTAAGAGAATGGGTGAGTTTCATTCTTCTACACATAGCTGTCCAATTTTCCCAGCACCACTTACTGAGAGATTGTCTTTTTTCCACTGTATATTTTTTCCTGCTTTGTCGAAGATTATTTGACCATAGAGTTAAGGGTCCATATCTGGGCTCTCTACTCTGTTCCAGTGGTCTATGTGTCTGTTTTTGTACCAGTACCATGGTATTGCCCTAAAACCTGTATATTTCATAGATATAAGTTTTATTTTTAATTTCTTCTCACTATTCTTGTTCTTTTTAATTTTTTTGACCTAATTACCATTACAACTAGAGATTTAATACAACATATTCCATATTAATCTTTTAACTTGAACTTTTTTCATACATATACCTGTAGTTTTCTTTTTCCTTTCTATTTTATTTTTTTTAATATACATACAGATAGAAGCTTCAAGGTAATCCTCTTTCCCTAATCAATACTACCCCTATATATAAACCGTTTTAATCTCCCTTTATCTCTGGAAAGTTGAGTCCCTTAACAAAGATATCAAGATACACCCAGGAAGAATCAAAATAACCTTCCTCGCCCACATCGAGGTTTTATAACCACCCTCCCATCTTTTTCTTCTGTCATTATTTCAGTGTATTTATTTTTGATCTGGTATTATATAAATCTCAGCATTGGGATTCATTTTATCTAGGCTTCTTTTTTTTTTTTCCTTGTCATTTACTTTTATCGGTCTTTTTGTTTGTCCATCTTTGTTTGTATACCTTATAAATCTTACCTTTGGGGCCCATTATAGCTCGGTCTTCTGATTTTTTCTGTCTCTCTCTTTCTGTCTCTCTTTTTTTCTTTTTTCTTTCTTTTTGGTGGTGACTTCCAATTGCTCAGAAGCATTACAGGGTGCACCTTGCCTGGATCGCGGTTGATATATTCAGCTACACATCCCCTCCACCACCTCTCACTAAAATGACTAGGAGGAGAAACAACCAGCAGAGGAAAAATTCAGAGACTGCACTCTCCATCAGAGCTTTTGGATATGGACATAAACAGTATGTTGGAAAGGGAATTCAGGGTAAAAATTATCCAGGCAATGGCTAGGTTGGAGAAAACCATTAGTGACAACATGGAATCAATTAGGCCAGAAGTGAAAGATGCCAGGGAAGAAGTTAAAAATGCTATCAATGAGATCCAATCTAATCTAAATTCTCTAACAGCAGAGTAACCAAGGCAGAAGATAGAATTAGTGATCTAGAGGACAAACTGATAGAGTAAAAGGATCAGGAGGAGGCCAGGAACAAACAGCTTAGAAAACAGAATTAGGAAAATAAATGACACTATGAACAGTTCCAAGGTCAGAATTATTGGGATGCCTGAGGGGAAGGAGAAAGAAAGAAGACTAGAAGATATAGTTGAACAAATTCTCCATGAAAATGTTCCCAATCTGGGGAATGGAACCAACGTTCATATCCTAGAGGTAGAAAGATCACCCCCCAAGATGAATGAATCTAGAAAGACCTCGAGGCACTTGATTACAAGACTGATGAATCATAATTTTATACAACAGGTTTTGAAAGCAGCTAAGGGAAGAGATTCCTTATGAACAGAGGAAGGTCCACAGAAACTGGCAAGCCAGAAAGGGCTGGCAAGACATATGCAGGGCACTAAATGATAAGAACATGCAGCCAAGAATACTTTTTCCAGCAAGGTCGATGTTCAAAATGGATGGAGAGATAAAGAGCTTCCAAGACGGGCAATGTTTAAAAGAGTATGTGATCACCAAGCTGGCACTACAAGAAATATTAAGGGGGGGTTCTATAAAAGAAGAAAGAACCCAAAAGCATCATAGAACAGAAATTTACAGAGACAATCTATAGAAACAAGGACCTCACAGGCAACATGATGTCAATAAAAACATATCTCTCAATAATCACTCTCAACATGAACAGCCTAAATGCTCCCATAAAATGGCACAGGGTTGCAGATTGGATAAAATGACAGGACCTGTCCATATGTTGTCTACAAGAGACCCATTTGGAACCTAAGGATACATCCAGACTGAAAGTAAAGAGATGGAAAAGCATCTTTCATGCCAATGGGCCTCAAAAAAAAGCTGGGATAGCAATTCTCATATCAGATAAATTAGATTTTAAACTAAAGACTGTAGTCAGAGATAAAGAAGGACACTACATCATTCTTAAAGGGTCTATCCACCAAGAAGATCTAACAATTGTAAATATTTATGCCCCCAATACAGGAGCAGCCAACTACACAAGATAACTGTTAATCAAGATAAAGAGTCATATTGATATGAACACATCAATAGTAGGGGATCTTAACACACCACTCTCAGTAATAGACAGATCATCCAAGCAGAAAATGAATAAAGAAACAAGAGCATTGAATGACACATTGGACTAGACGGACCTCATAGATATATACAGAACATTCCTTCCTAAAACAACAGAATAGTCAATCTTCTCAAGCACACATGGATCTTTCTCCAGAATAGACTACATACTGGGTCACAAATCAGGGATCAACAATACCAAAAGATTAGGATTACTCACTGCATATTCTCAGGCCACAATGCTTTGAAACTGGAGCTCAACCACAAGGAAAAGTTTGGAAGGAATTCAAACACTTGGAAGCTAAAGACCACTTCCTTAAGAATGCTTGGATCAACAAGGAAATCAAAGAAGAACTTAAACACTTCGTGGAAACCAATGAGAATGAAGACACTTCAGTCCAAAACCTATGGGATACAGCAAAGGCAGTCCTAAGGGGGAAATATATAGCCATCCAAGCCTCCCTCAAAAAAATTGAAAAATCCAGATTACACCAGTTCTATTTAAACCTTAAAAAACTAGAGAATCGCCAACAAATTAAGCCAACCCCACACACAAGAAGGGCAATAATCAAGATTAGAGCAAAGATCAATGAGATAGAAACTAGGGATACAGAACACTTCAATGAAACTAGAAGCTGGTTTTTTGAAAGAATTGATAAAATCAATAACCCATTGGCCAAACTAATCCTAAAGAAAAGAGAGAGAACCCAAATTAATAAAATTATGGATGAAAAGGGAGAGATCATGACTAACACCAAGGAAATAGAAACAATCATCAGAAATTATTATCAACAGTTATATGCCAATAAGTTAAGCAACCTAGATGAAATGGATGTATTCCTGGAAACCTTTAAAATTCCAAAACTGAATCAGGAAGAAACTGACAACCTGAACAGACCAATATCTAGTAATGAGATTGAAGTGGTGATCAAAAACCTCCCAAAAAACAAGAGCCCAGGACATGACAGATTCCCTGGAGAATTCTACTAAACATTCAAAGAAGAAATAATACCCATTCTCCTGAAGCTGTTTCAAAAGATAGAAACAGAAGGAAAACTTCCAGACTCTTTCTATGAAGCCAGCATTACCCTGATCCCCAAACCAGGCAAAGACCCCACCAGAAAGGAGAATTTCAGACCAATATCCCTAATGAATATGGATGCCAAGATTCTCAACAAGATCCTAACTAATAGGATCCAACAGTACTCTAAAAAGATTATCCACCACGACCAGGTGGGATTTATCCATGGAATGCGAGGGTGGTTCAACATTCGCAAAGCAATGTGATAGAACAATCAATAAGAGAAGAGAGAAGAACCACATCGTCCTCTCAACTGATGCAGAAAAAGCATTTGACAAGATACAGCATCCATTCCTGATTTTCAAACTGATACATTAAGGAGACAAAAGTGACAGAGATCTGAATAACAACTTTAACAGGAAGATAGATCCAGAAATAGATCAATTCCAAAGAACTGATATCATATACACTCAGCCATTGTAAAGAATTGATATCAGATATGCTATCTCCAACCATAATGCAGTAAAATTGGGACTAAATCTTAAAATACAGCTTTCCTGCTCTCCCAAAAAAATTGTATGAAAACTAAAAAAAAAGGAAAAAACAAAAAAAACTTCTAAATAATTCATTAGCTACAAAAAATAATAAAAAGTACATAATAATTACAGCACTAAAAATATATATTGCAAGTTATACAATATGAATATAGAAATATTTAGAAGCAAATTTATACTTTTAAATTCTCATACTAAAATATAATAATAATTAAAAATATATGAGTTAAAATTTGACTCAAGAATGTAGAAAATAACAATAAGATAAACTCAAAGAAAAAGGAAGAATAAACATGGATTAAAGAAAATTTTGACTAAATAAAAAGTACACAAATGTGCACATGTATGTACACAAACAGTGGATATCAGGAACACAACAGAAGAGTTGACATTTGAAAAAATAAAACAGACAATTTCTGACAAAACTGATCATGAAAATCATAACAATAAGAATTAGATTAAAGGGTTAACTACAGACAGACTATTATTGATATTTTTACCCAGAGTGGAATACAGTGGATAACAGGTCAGTAAGTACAAACCCAGCTGAAATTGACAGTTTTCTTTGAGATTAAAAAATTCAACAATTTAATCAAGACAAAATAAAATCTGTGAATAGCTGAATAGGGGCACCTAGGTGGCTGAGTCTGTTAAGCATCTGACTCTTGATTTCTGCTCAGGTCATGTTCTCACAGTTGTGTGATCAAGCCCTGCATGGGGTTTCACACTCAACAGGGAGTTTGTTCAAGATTCTCTCTCCTTCTCCCTCTTCCTCTCTCCCCTCTCTAAAAATGAATAAATCTTTAAACAAAACAAAATAAAACAAAAAAACTAGTTGAATAAACATTAAAGAAAACTCCCTCCAAGAGTCACCATTCTAGGTGACTTTGTACTAAATCTTAGAATAATCCAAAATTCCCAACTTAAACAAAATATTCCAGAGTGTGGAAATAGAGGGGGGAAAATAGAAGATAAAAAAAGAATTTTGTGAATCCCATCCAACAATGTTTCAAAATCTAAAATATTTCAACAAAGTAGCATATATCCCAGGAATTCAAGAAGTTTAACATTTGGTGATTTATTTATGTTAATCATCATGTTACCAGATTAAAAGTGAAAAAAAAATCTTTCAATAAATTCAATATCCACTCAAGATAAAAGCTTTAAAAAATATATTTCAGAAGGGAACTTCAATAGCCAAAAAGAGGATTCACCTTATATCCAACAACATGCTGAATGGTAAAATTTTTGAAGTAGAAATGTTGAAGTCAGGAATAGGACCAGGATATCCACTAGCATTTGTAATATTCACCATTGTACCACAGGTACTAGCCATTGTAATAAGACAAAATAAAAAGTACAGAAGTAGAAAAATTGAAAAGGAAAGACCAAAACTGTCATTATTTGTATACAATATGTTTGTACAAAAACCTAAAAGAATCTGCAGGCAACTTTTTTTTTTTTCACTTAAATTCAGTTAGTTAACATATAGTGTATTATTCATTTCAGAGATAGAGTTCAGTGATTCATCAGTCTTATATCACACCCAGTGTTCATTTATATCCCATGCCCTCCTTAATCTCCACACACCATTATCCCATCCCCCTACCCTCTCCCCTCCAGGAACCCTCTTTGTTTTCTATAATTAAAAGTCTCTTTTTTTTCAAGATTTTATTTATTTTTTTAACAGAGGGAGACACAGTGAGAGAGGGAACACAAACAGAGGGAGTGGGAGAGGGAGAAGCAGGCTTCCCACTGAGCAAGGAGCCCTATGTGGGGCTTGATCCCAGGACCCTGAGATCATGACCTAAGCCAAAGGCAGATGCTTAACAACTGAGCCACCCAGGCACCCCAATTAAGAATATCTCATGGTTTGTCTCCCTTTGTGATTTCATCTTGTTTTATTTTTCCTTCCCTTCCCATATGATCCTCTGTTTCGTTTCTTAAGTTCCACGTAGTTGAATGAGATCATATGATAACTTTCCTTCTCTGATTAACTTATTTCATTTAGCATAATGTCCTCTAGCTCCATCTGTGTTGTTGCAAATAGCAAGATTTCATTTTTTGATGGCTGAATAATATTTCATGATTTTATATATATATACCACATTTTCTTTATCCATTCATCTGTCGGTGACATCTGGGCTCTTTCCATAGCTTTGCTGTTGTGGGCATTGCTGCTATAAACATTGAGGAGCAGGTGCCCCTTCAGTTCACCACATTTGTATCTTTGGGGTAAATACCTACTAGGGCAATTGTTGGGTCATAGGGTAGCTCTATTTTCAACTTTTTGAGGAACCTCCATACTGTTTTCCAGAGTGGCTGCACCAGCTTGCATTCCCACCAACAGTGTGAGAGGGTTCCCACTTTTCCACATATTCACCAACATCTGTCCTTTGCTGACTTGTTAATTTTAATCATTCTGACTGGTGTGAGGTGGTATCTCATTGTGGTTTTGATTTGTATTTCCCTGATGCTGAATGATGTTGAGCATTTCTTCATATGTCTGTTGGCCATTTGTATGTCTTCTTTGGAGAAATATCTGTTCGAGTCTTCTGCCCATTTCTTGATTGGGTTATTTGTTCTTTGGGTGTTGAGTTTTATAAGCTCCTTATAGTTTTTGGATAGTAGCCCTTTCTTTGATAAAACATTTGCAAATATCTTCTCCCATTCTATAGGTTGTCCTTTGGTTTTGTCTACTGTCTCTTCTTGCAGGCAACTTCTTAAAAGTAGTCTGGGAGCCCAGAAAGATTACTAGAGATGAGCCAATATAACATGTCTATATGTCAGCTATATCCAAATAAAAATATAATAAAAGTATTTCATATAAAGTAGTAATATAATCCATAGAGCACCAAGAAAGCCAGAAGTTACCTTTACATAACAATTAGAATCCATGGAGTCAGAACAATTTGGTTTCAATTCAGCTCCTTCAATAAGTAGCCTCATGACATTGGTCAAATTACTCATTTCTCTAGACTGATTTTCTCATTTGAAAAAATGAGAAATATAATTGGCACTTTTCTCAGAGGGTTAATGTGGAGATTAAATGAAATAATATATGCAAACTACTTAAAATGGTATCTGGCTCAGTCTGTGTAGTCATGGTCTTAGCACCTGTAATACACATATAGGCAGAACCTGTATGGGAAAAAAATTGTAAAATTTTATTCACAGACATAAAAAATTGAAACAGAAATAGAAAAATTGGGGTAGACGAGTGCAGTATCCTGAAGATGTTGAATTCCCCCCACTTTTCTCTATCAATTTAACTCATTCACAACCAAAATTGCCAGTAAGATTTTATGGAATTCGAAATACTAAATCTGAAATTGTAAAGAATAATAAAGGCACAAGAATAACCAATTTAATTTTTAAATATAACAAGAAGAGTACCAAGAATTAAAATATATTACAGAGCTATGATAATAATAGGGAGCATTAGTGAAGGGAAAGGGCTATAATGACCAAAAACAGTTTCCTGTGCATACGTGACCTTGAAATATGATAGCATGGAAAGAAGCGGTGATTATTGCTTCAATACATGGGTAAACTGGTTTTCCTGTGGAACCTTACAAAGGTAGATCTTCCTTTCACATCAATCAGTTTGAAGATAAGAATAAATTATTTTTACATTTTTAAATATTCGCAAAATTCAACAACAGCATCTCCAGTAGTTAGAATCTGCTAGGTGTATCTCAGACGGGAAGGGACAGACAGACCAGGCAGCTCAACTCTGTTCCCTGGAAATGTACTTTTTGTTCTAACTTCACCTCAGCCACCCGCCCTGCCACCCTCACTGGGGGAGAGGGAAGGATGCTGCTTCTCCTTTGCACTGGCTCAAATAAGCACACACTATTATTTTCATGACTATCTGCATCATGACTAATGGGTTAAGTAATAGAGAAAAGTGTCCTGGGAGACCCCCAGAGAGAAAATGAACCCAGGGCTATGATGGAACAATTTGGCTCAGACCTCAGATGCCTTCACGGGCCCACCTCTCCACCTGCTGACTGATGCTTCTGCTTTCCCTCTGGTCCCGTAGGGAGAGTGTCAATGACAGGGCAGAATCCAACCCATCCACTTGTGTTTCAATCCTATTGTCTCCCACTTTCTCCTGTAAAAAAAAAAAGTTCACTTTCCTGGATGGCTCGCCGTGTCAGGGAGGACAAGGCAGAAGGCGGGGAAGGAATGCGCTGTCCCCCGTAGGAGGGCAACCCACTGACCCCTTCAATAGGCACCACACACCCACAAGACAATCTGGGAAACCAGGACAAGCTTTTTGTTGCTACCTCATTTTCACTAAAAAAGGGAGTGAGCTGTGTTTCGCTTTGTTCGTTTAACCTACGTGATGAAAAAACGTTTCCCAACTTATCCTTTACTGAATAGTAAAGGCAGGATCATTCCGGAAGTATAGGCATTGCCAGCTGATCTGTAAATATTGCTACCATAATCATACCCACTTGTAGTTTATTAACTGTAGCTTCTTCCTTGTGGCCCAGACGCTACAAATAAAACTGTATGGGGAGGCAGCGTGCGCCGTCCGTCCTAACAAAGCACACAGCACCGCTTAACCAAGTTCCGGTGCTTAAAAAAAGAGCTCTCCCCTTTCTATTCTGAAAGAGAAATCTAGTAGCATTTCTCTCAGCTAATTATCTCTTCTCTTTTTAATTGGAAAGAGAATTTCAGATGACTCGTAACAAAAATTTGACCTCGGTAGAAAACAGAAAGCTAGGGCAATTGTTAAACAGTGTGGTGTTTTTGAACAGTTAATACTATTTTCATCCTCATAAAAGTCCAACTCTGTCAAACAAGGAAGGTGGCGTCAGCCAAGAAATACATATCCTACCACTTTTACCTTTATGATTTTGGAAACCATTAAATAACTGGAAAAAAAAAATGAAATGTAGCCAAGCAGCAGAGCAAATGGGACTCTGTGTCTTTAAGCTAGGGAGAAAAATAAAACCCAATCATTCCAAATGTATTGCTTTAGTCATCTGGTTTCATTCTATTGATGACCTTTAACATCTGCAAAAATATTGTGAAAAGCTAATTTTGTTTGTACTGAGGTGGCGCAGAACAGTTTCTGGCTGTCACTCTAGGGTGTGCTACAAAATAAAATTGTCTTTCTGGGAGTCTGACAAAACCCTACTGTACGGATCCAGTTTATTTACAACACCTAGGAATGAAAAGAAAACAGAATTTTACAACCTGCCAACACGCAAAAAATGAATAGTACTTACACATTTGAGTGTGTGCGTATTACCAATATACATGCAGCTATATCCCAAGATTAAAGATTTTTTAATAACATTTTATGACATTCAACAAAAATTCTAACCAGCAAAACTACTACTTCTTGATAAACGTTAGGCTGGTAAAATATGAGAAAGCGTTTTTCAACATAATATGTTTTGATTTATGGCAGGAGCTCTTTAGAAAGGCGAAATGGCCTCATTTCCTTGTTTTGACAAGCCTTATGTTTCTATTACTTAAATAAGAATCTTTGTAAAGAGGTAGTGTCATCAGGGTTAATGTATTGACTTTATATCCTTAGAGGCCAAGGTTAAAAATATGCCACAGAGCCGTCAAAAAGAATAAATCTAGTCATGCTGGCCTTGTCCTTATATCCACCCTTCCTTAACTGCGCTATCCAATTTTGTGAATGATTTGTGGACCCTGCCTAGAAGTGCCTGGGCCTGAAGAATATAGGACTTTCATGGTGCAGGAGTTTGATGAGCATGGTAGGCCCAGCTCAGGAATCGGAGAATAGTGGATCTCAAAACTGAAAGAGGCTTTGCAGCCATCTCTCCAAGGCTCCGATCTGATCAGTAAGTCCTTCTGACAACGCACCTGCCGTGAGGCCAAACACTGATGCTTCGTGACTTCTGATAAAAAGGAATTTACCACCTTTTAAGGCAGCAGGCTATTTTGAGAAAGCTTTCAGAAAGTTTTCAAAATATTGAGCTCAATATTCTGGAAATTCCCCCTTGGGACCACGGAGAATTCCCTTCTTCATCATCCTTTGTATTTGAAAACAGGTCAAATGCGTCTAGTTCCATTAATGTGAGGCCTATGGCAAGGCTCAAGATCCACACTCATTATCAGGGATTTTCAGTCATTTACAAATAGATGAAGATGGATGGATGGATGGATGGGTAGATGACAGACAGATAGATAGATAGATAGATAGATAATAAGTAGACAGGTAAGTATCACCCCTGCAGACATTCTGAAAAAAATGATCACTGAATCACAAGACTATCACTTTCCTTGACGAAGTATTAAGATTTAGGTAATAAACACTTTGGTAGATACATCAGTGTTTGCCCACACTGAGCTCACCAGCTTCACCAAAATTGCTAAGACTTTTACAGTAAGTTCTTAAACTTATTTCCTGAATCTGCAATGACAATTTTCAGGACCTGGCTCGGAACTTGACATCATGGGTCTGAAATTTGATATTATTCCATTTGATCTGTAAACCCAATAAGTTATATCTTATACACACCTGCAAGTTAAAACACCCAGACTTTCTGGCCACTCAGTCCTCTGTATCCCCCAGCATACTGTCAAGAACGCCCAAGGATGGGGAGGGAACCCACACTCTCTCAGTGGTCATTACATGAGAGTTTTACACTGTTGTCCTAACCCCGTTTCATTTTGGTCTCCTAACTGTAGTCATAATACAGAAAGTTTCAAAGTTGCACTGAATAGTGCCAAATAAATACCTGATATGATAGAATTCTCTATACAACTGGGGAGAGGCAGCGATCTATAAGCAATCTTCAAGTTAGCGGACATGCTTTCAAGATGAATAAAGTTTTATTTTAACCTTTTCTTTCCGGGCGCCTATTCTCACCCCTCTCCGTGATCATGTCCCAACTTTTTTTGCACCAGCACAATGAACGGACCTCAGAGTGATGTATTTTCTTTTCATCTCCAAATATGTACAGTTTCATAATGGGCCATCTGTCATTTTGCGATTCCATGTAGACAACAATGCCCTAAAGTTTTGTTGTCATAGCAACCACACCAAAGTCTCCAAAGCAAACTCTGTAGTCTTTCCTAGTCTCAGATTCCAGGCGAGCCAGGGTGGGGGTGGGGGGCTAAAATTTCAGAAAATTTAAGTCCCTAACATTTGTTACCTGTGTACAATTAATGCTACCCGAGTGCCCCTCAAATGTCAATGAACTAGATTATAATATTATTTTTCTAAAAGAGGAGCAAAAATGTCTCCTGTAAGCTGTGATTTATTTCATTTCAGGTTTGTGTTGTTAGAGAGAACTTAAGTCTTGGTTTGAATTCTGGAGAGATGCTCACATGTAGCAATCAAACCTTCCTTTTCACTTTGCTGAAGACCAATTTTAGAGGAGGAAAGAAAAAATTCAGCTCATTGTTCATATTCTTGTCTCCCATCTCACAGCATTCCAGAGTGCCTGTGCCACATTAAAGCAGGATAAAAGAACTGAGGGTGAATTCTGTGAAGAAGGGGGACAAAAAAGCACAGTTTTTAATCTTGATTTACTTTATTTCTTTTCTTCAGAGACCAGCTTTTACTTATCTTTTACTTCTTTCCTGTCCCATAGGCATGGAAATGGTTCATTTTCTTTCCCTTTGATCTGCAATCTTTAACAGCTTTCCCAGAAGGTGTGTGCACGTGGCACTGAGCGCTACCATTTCACAGGGAAATAAGTCAAATCCCTTTGCTCTTCCTTATAATGTGTCTTGAGCACTTTACCCATTCCTCACTTTCTTTTATTTATTTTTTAATTAAGAAACATAGATTCAGTTTCCGTGACTTCTGCAGGGAACAATGAAAGCCACCCAAGTAGGGGGACGAAAGGAAACAAGTTGTAAGAATATTAGAGCCCATTGCAGAAATCTGGGCAAGGAATACCAGTACGGGCACAGGGAAGGAAGACAAAGATACTGATGGTGGAAAATACCTTAGGGTATCATTCTTTCAGCAAGATGGCAGCCACCGTCAGTCTGCATGGTAGGAATGCAAAATGGGCAAAATATGATCCCAACAACTGAGGGTGTGGGAAGTGGGCTCTCTCACAGCCAGGGATAAAATACATACAACTGTCTGATAGGGTAACTTAGCAGTATATATATTTTGAAGGATAAAGCATTTTATTTCATTTTTATTATACTTAGAATACAGGCTGATGATTTGCAATGTTGAAAGAAATTTTTAAAAATATTCATAGTCTCACCTAATGATAATTACTGTTAATTTTGGCATACAGTTTTCAAGCATTTCTCAGTTATATAATATAGCTGCTTATGTATAGATATTTAAAAACATATACACACAATTTACACTATATATTTATATGTAACTATGTAAAATTATATATATTTATTTATAAGTTTACATGCAAATTGGTATATGTTCATATATATTTATATAAACATTATATATGCATTTATATAAACATTATGTGTGTATATATACTACACATTATATGTGTGTACATATACATACACACACACACACGTGCACACACACACACACACATATATAACCAAAAACATGTGATGTGTATATATATATATTTAATTCTGGACTGTCTCCCGTAATGTAATGATGCAAGACTTTCTACATAAGCCCTAATGTATAATCATCATATTTAAAGATTGTACAATTGTTTATAATGCGATTGTATCCTAATTAATACCCAATAAGCCAGACATTAAATGTAAGAAGTGGTATCTACTAGCTTTTCCACTTTTGAATTATTTTCTTAAAATACATTTACCAAGTAAAATTAACCTTTCCAGGACATAAAAAAATTGTATCAAAATCAATGGGTACCAAGTTACATTTCATATCAGCTTTTATGAAACTTTTTGGCAATCTCTGTTTTTGTTGTCCTGGGGCTGATGCCTGATTTACTAAGTATTAGAACCACCTGCCTAAGTAAATTCTTCTGAGGTCTTCTAGAGTCTGTACTTTCTCATACTCTTTGTCTTAAGTTACATATACCTTAATTTTGTTCCTTCCTACCACCTTTCTCAATCAGTTCACTGAAAGAGTGAAGTGTTCCCAATATTTCATCTAAGGATTTCATAAATATCTTGTGCATTCAGGTTTGGTTGTATAGGGGTGACTTTCCTGGTGAGAACTGATGGAGTTCTAATATGCTGGGTCCAGAATTATTTTAGACCATTTTAAACTTCATGCTGTCAATGTTCAGCTCCCACTTCATTTCCTTTGATGGTCTGGTGTAAAAATCCAGGTTTCTTAATAAAGACCTGCAGTGAACATGTAATTAATAAAATAAAAAAGATATTATGGACTAAAGATGCCCTCCCCAAAAAAATCCTTATGTTGAAGTTACCAATGTAACTGTATTTGGAGATAGAGTCTTTAAGAAGGTAACTGAGGTTAAATGAGGTCACAAGGGTGGGGCCCTAATCAAAAAGGATTGATGTCCTTATAAAAGGAGGAAGAGAAACCAAGAGTACACATGCATAAAAGAAAGGTCCTGAGGGCCCAGTGAGTGGTAGCCATCTCCAAGCCAGGAAGAAAAATTTCTCATCAGACCTGATTTCATCAGATCTTGGACTTCCAGCGTTCAGAACTGTGAGAAAATAAATTTCCATTATTTAAGCTACCAAGTCTATGGTATTCTGTCATGATAACCCAAACAGACTAAGACAGATTTTTGTTACCAAGAAGTAGGATGCTGATACAACAAATATCAAAAAATATGGAAGTGATTTGGAAACTAGGTAATAGACACATACTGGAGGGGTTTTGACATACACGTTAGAAAAAAACCTATTTTGCTTTAAAGAGATTGTTGAGAAGAAAATGAACTTTTAAGGTGCTTCTGATAGGGTTTCCAACAAAAATGAGAAACATGTTGCTGGAAACTGGCTGAGTTGTGTTCCAGTGTTTTGTGAAGGGTAGAATTTATGAGTAATGACCTTGGGTATTTAGCAGAGGAGATTTTGAAGGGCAGTGTTAAAGATATGGCCTAGTTCCTTCTAACTGTTTATAGTAAGTTGTGAGAGGAGAGAGATAAATTGAAGGAAGTATTAAACAAAAAGGAACCAGAACTTGAAGACTTGGAAAATTCTCAGCCTATCCATATTCCAAAAAAATGAAAAAGCATGTTCTGAAGAGAACTCCAAAGGTGCAGCTGGACAAACACTCCATCAAGAGATTACCTAAGGATATAATCAGTCATCTCAGCAAAAGCCAGGAACAGGTGAGATTTTCCTAGCAGGGACACTGCCCATTTTGACTAAGAGGACAGGAAGGCTTTTGGACTGCCAGGGTTCTATAAGATGGGACAATAGGGATATCCAGCAGCAGGCATATTGCTTCCTTCAAAAAAAGAGAAGAATGGCCCCAGGTTATTCAGGGATCAGTGGGGCTGCCAGTTCTACCACAGGCTCAGAGTACACAGGCATCTGGGGGAAGGCCTCAGTTTCCTCAGTTTCAGAAGGTAAGGCCACCTCCCTGGATTCAGCAGGCAAGGGCCTATTGTACCCCAAACAATGGACTCTTGAACAAGGCTAGAGCCCATGACCAAAAGGGCAAGTCCACTACCACAGTAACTCTAGAAGCCAAGACCACCAGTCCAGTGGGCCTGAAGAGCAGAGCATGGAGCCAAAGAGGATTATTCTTAAGTCCTAGGATCTAATGGAATTTGCCTTGCTTGATTTTAGGCCTCTCTGATGCCCATTGTCTATTTCTTATTTCCAAGTTCTCCCTTTTAGAATGAGCCTGTCTGTCCTATGCCCATCGCACCACTGTATTTTGAAAGCACATACTTCTCTGGCTTCACAGGTATATAGCCAGAGAAGAATTTTGTCTCAAGATGAATCATACTTCAGGTTTCATCTATAATGAATTTAGATTATGTTTAAATATGACTCTGGACTTAAAGTTGATGCTGGAATATGTTAAGATTTAGGAGTTTTGCGGATAAGGTAAATGCATTATTCATATGAGAGAGATATGATTTTTTTTTCTTTTTCTCTCTTTTTTAAGTAGGCTCCATGCCCAGTATGGAGCCCAATTCAGGACTCAAAATCATGACCCTGAGATCAAGATCTGAGCTGAGATCAAGAGTCAGATGCTTAACTGACTGAGCCACCCATGTACCCTGAGAGACAGGAATTTTGATGGACCATAGGGTGGAAGGTTATGGACTCAACTGCATACCACAACTCCCCCATCCCCACCTCCACCAAAGTCCTATGTTGAAGCCCTAACTCCAATGTGACTGTATTTGGAGATAAGCCTCTGAAGGAGGTAATCAAGGTCAAATGAGGTTATAATGGTTAAGCCCTAATCCAGTAAGACTGGTGTCCTTATAAGTAGTGAAAGAGACACCAGAAGTGCATACTCAGGGAGGAAAGGCAAAGTAAGGACAGAGGGAGAAAGTGGCCATCTGCAAGCGAAAAAGAAATTCCTCACCAGAAACCAACCCTGCCAGGACCTTGATCTTGGACTTCCAGCCTTCAGAACCATGAGAAAATAAAATACTGTTTTTAAGCCATTCAATATGTGAGATTCTATTATAGTCATTCATAGTAAACTGAGCAGACTAATACAAGATGAGTAAGGCTCTGCCTTCAAGGGATCTACAAGTGAGTTGTGTTTCATGCCTCATAAGCTCAGGCTATACAGTAGCATTACAATAACAGTTATTTTCCAGATGGACATTTTTCCACAAAACATGGCAATCCCATTCTATCTTAAACTCACCCAACAAATTCAGGAAATCCTCAGGTTCTGCTATGGTATCAAAACTGTGCTGGCACAGCGAGTTCCTCTGGAAACTGTGTGGTTGGCTCCTCATGCATACCTTATTGTGGCTTTGTGAGTTCTGTTCAAGTCTCTCCTGTTTACTAACACCACCACATAGGAAGTGGGGTCCAGCACCCAAGATCCTTGGGTCACAGAGATGACTGTGGCTTTCCCCTCTTCTCATGGCCAGCTCTATGCCATAGAGAGCCCTCTTTGCTCTACTTGTGCTATAAATGCTTCAACAGTCACTTCACTAAAATAGATGAAAAAATATTCTCAGCCCAATAACATCACAGTCTGTAGCCTAAGGCACAAAATCATGTTGACATTTGCCTTCAGTATATTGTAGAGATTTTCTTGACACACTCCTATTAGTTTTATACACTATTAAATGGAACTCATTTATCCCACATCTTAGACAGAAACCTTGGGGATCTGGACTGAAGGATCATTTGAGAAAAAGCATGCTTAAAAATTGCCTTCTTGACTCTCACTACCCATAGGTACATTCTTTCCCTTGAATCTCCTAGAATCTCATAAAAATAGATGCTTGTACTGCCAGTCCCACAGCCCTCTAAATAAACCTGGTTGTGTGTCTGATCCCATAACATGCACATCTGGGGTTCTGCTTGGAAACACCCATGTATAAAGCATTTATACATAAGGAAATCTATGCAATACAAAAATACAATACAAATCTGGTAATAATAAAAGCTAATTTTTATGGAACACTTATACTTACCTTGACTTGAATGATTCATCTGCAGAAAGGGAGGAAATAGAGCTTAGACATGTTATGCAACTTGTCCAAAGGGAATGACAAATCAGGAATCAAATTCAGGTCTGTGGACTACAGAGGCTTTGCTAGTAACCTCTGTGCTATGATTGATATGTGCTACAGAGGAGTCACGATGAGATGCTCAAAAGAATGAGAAATTGGCCATTCTCAGAGTATTGGTCTGTTGAGGAGGTATAATTGAAATTGACCCTTGCAAGAGGAGAAGAGTACTAAGGTACACAGACTTAGGATACATATGTAGGCTAAGAAAAGATTCCGATTAGAATCTTGAAAAAGAAGGGAGGCAAAGAGATTTTCTATGGGAGGTTAAAGAACTGAGAACTTCATGTTTGTGAACAAGAGTCCAGACAATCATGTTATCATCATATTCCTAAATGAAGGGTGATTTCCCAGTAAGTAAAATACGATGAAGCTCACAAGCTAACACATTAGGGAAATTAAGCTTTTGTGATGAAATATGATGATAAAGAATGTTTCATAAATGAAGACAACCATATTGTCTTGAAAGGTTTGGTTGGGGGAGGTGGGAGACACCAGCATGGCTCAGTTGGTTAAGCATCTCCCTTCACCGTGGGCCATGATCCCAGTGTCCTGGGATCATGCCCCACATTGGGCTCCCTTCTCAGCGGGAAGCCTGTTTCTCCCTCTGCCTGCCACTCCCCCTGCTTGTGCTCTCTCTTTCTCTGACAAGTAAATAAAGAGAATCTTTAAAATAAAAGAAAACAAGAAAGGTTAAAGAGAACAGATGTTCTGCAATCCCAATGAGACCTGGAAAATTCCTCGGTGTGGAATTATCCAAGCCCATTTCTTAGCTCAGCAAGTGGAGTGCAAGTCTCCTATCCATACAGATGATGCTTCCTCCTTAGAAGTGGAGATGTCCATTCTAAGAGGGTCTGAAGTTTCATGCACCTGAAATTCACACACCTGAAGCCTTCAAGTGATATAAATGGTGTGTGTGAGTGTATGGATATGAGCTTGTCCATATGTTTCATGTTTGTCTGTATGTACTTATGTATATGTGTATGCAACTGAAAACATAAGTTGCTCTTTTTACATTCTTTTACATTGACAGCATGGTTTTAAAATAATAGAGAAACCATGTAGGCATTACTTGGTCTTTGGAAAAGGTACCTCTCTCTTTGGAAATCTATGACTAGTGAAGGAACGAAAAGCAATAAAAGACACCAGTTAACCTTTATACCAAGCTCTGCATTCTAAAACAGAAAAATAAAGGCTTCTGAACACATTCATCTTACTGCCTCAATTACTTGAAGTGGATAATCAGCTTAACACTGTAAGGACGATCTTGAATATGTGTTGATTTTTCTTTGGTATTGATTGCTGTGCTTTGACATACTGTTCTCGTTATTATGCTCCAAGGCACCACCTGGCATCATTGTCTGTCTTTACTCACACATCAGGTGATCATTTTTTTCCAGTTTTTTCTTCATTGTATATAGTTTCCAATGCATATGCCTAGAGCTGATGACATGGCTTATTGGTTTAAGTAACAACAGTTTATACTTGAAAGTACTGCTTGATGAAAACTGAAGAGTTTTTGACAGAAATCTCTGACATCCAATGGCAGGTTTTTCTAGAATGTATTTTCTTCTTGTTTCTCTCAGGAAAATTGCTGCTTCTCATTTTAGAGAATACTTAGGTGTCTTAATAGGTAATAGTCCAAATTTAAGTCATAGATCCACCATGGCCCACATGCAAGGCATAAGTATCTTTATGTGAACAACCAA
This sequence comes from Enhydra lutris kenyoni, assembly GCF_002288905.1. NCBI lineage: Eukaryota > Metazoa > Chordata > Mammalia > Carnivora > Mustelidae > Enhydra > Enhydra lutris. The sequence continues at coordinate 6,738,947 of NW_019154125.1, read as the reverse complement.
AATGCGTGTATATGTTTATTGAATAACAACTATCATGAGAATTATGACTGTCGGCTTCCACAAAGAAGCATATGCTTAAATAGGTCACTTGTCTCTGCCTACGCACCTGTCTACCTGGCATCAGACAGGCAGTATGTGCCCCACTCCTGCAAGGAATCAGCAAAACTTGTTCTGTGCCCTTGGGGCACCTGAGGTCTAGACAGCCCTTTTGTAGCTCCAGCTCCTGAACTGTTGCAGAAGAGAACTCTCTCAAAACCTTATAGTCCTTGTAAACAGTGCCCATCGAGTCAAAATCCCGCCAAAAATCTGTCCCAACCAATTCCCTAAGTATGGGAGCCCAAAAGCCTTCCGTGTTTCCATGGTTCCCATTTTACAAATAATCAACTGTGTTGACCGCCCACAGTCTATTAGTCTGAGAAAGTCCCATCAGTCCAACCCCATCAGGATCTGAGGCTTAGTGTTTTTCTGACAGTGAGCCAATAAAAGCCAAGAGCCTGAGTGTCCTGAAAGCCCCAATCCCAAGCCTTACTAAGTCTCTGCCCCCTTGCCTGTTACCTAATGTGTGTGGGACTGAGCTTCTGAAGACCACCCTGGGCACGGATTTTCCATCACCCACCCACAACATAGCCACATGACATGTCCCACAATTCTCCTGACCCTTTGTAATTCTCTGTGTTGGCCCTCCCTGGACAGCACCATTGCCCTGCCCTGGCTTAGTCCCCACCCCCCACAATGGCTCTGTGACAAACCACTTATCCAAATGGCTAATGAAGAGCCCCCCTGCTCGCCCAAGAGCACTAGCAATTCAGCTGCTGGCAGATGTTCTTATATGGAAATTGGTCTTTAGAAATTCCTCAACCAGAAAACGTGGCAATTGCTTCTTTGTAGAGAAACTAGAGCCTACCCCCTCTGGAGATAGGAACTTTTCTTCAGAACTGAAGAAGTGTCCACTTTAAGAACAGAATCTGCAGAAATGAATGAGAGCTGAGGAAATAACACTATGCCTTCTCAACTAGAAGAAATGCACTAGTTGTTGATATATTTAATCTCAAATGGAGATATTTAAGAAAGGAACCTCCCTAGGGGCTGTATGCTCTTCACAGTAATGCTTATTATCATATGCCTTCTTCCAACATGAAGGAGCCTGATGAGTGCTCTAGAAGAATAAGTTTCCATGCCTAGGATCCTTTTTAAAGAAAAAGTTTTCATCCTATGAATCTCTTCCCCAAGACACACATGCACAATTGTTTCAATTGTCTGAGGAACTGCCCATCACAGTAAGAATTGATTTATGATTAAGACCAGCACAACCAGTGAATTGACTAATTTTTAATTTCATATTAAATTTTTTTTTTTGGTTCAGACACCTGGGTGGCTCAGTCGGTTAGGCATCCAACTCTTGGTTTCAGCTCAGGTCATGATTTCAGGGTCATGGGTTCGAGCCCCATGTCAGACAGCATTCAGCATGGAGTCAGCTTGGGATTCTCTTCCTCTGGCCCTCCCTGGATTCATTCTCACCCTCTATCTCTCCAAAATAAATAAATAAATCTTTTTTAAAAAATGGTTTTTTTGGCAACCTGGGCATTTGTAGACATTTATCTTTTTTTTTTTTTTTCTTTCTCAAATAACCCAGGAATTTGTCTTTTTTGGTATTCAGGCCTCTCATTAGCCTTTACATAAAGAAAGGCTTCCAACCAATCTATAACTACTGGACAAGCAATGAGGAGGGTAAATTTTCAGAGAAGGACCCATCTTGAGCAACAAGACCATGAGACACTCTAAATTATTGGTGTGTCCATTCGATGCAATGGACAAAGAACTAGAAACTTGCTTTGCAGGCTGCTTTGCCAAAATACACAGAGAGAATAGAAGGTACTGAAGAGGATGGTGCAACAGACTTCCTCTCGTTTGCCTTCCCTTCTCAAAGCCTAGCTTTTACAGGAGTTGGTCTTTGGGCTTCCTTGTCATTCTGACCCAGATTCTGTCTCCCCCTTTTCCATCGAATTGCCAAGGCACGGGGGCGGAGATTCACCGAGGTCAGCATTGGGCTTTTGCCAACGATGGGCAGGGCGTGTGATCCTATCAGTACATTCAGCTGCAGGGTAGGTGCTAGGGACATGGGAAACCAGATCTTGATACTTCATTCCTCCCGGAACCTACCGTCAGATATCAAGTCACTTAGCACCTGGTTAGTTTATGTTATCCATATTGCTGAAAACAAAACCATCATCAGGTTTCATCACTGACATCTCTTTGACCAGCCTTGCTTCCGCCCTAAATCAGTGTCAACAACCAGAGTTAAAACCCAGCCAGCCCTGACTAAAAGCCTTCTTACACTCGGTCTTGTAGCACTGATTTATTTCCCCTTTTTTCTCCCCACTTCATGTTTTCCTCAGATTCAAGAGACAGGTTCATTCCCTGGTATGTCTCTTGAGTAAACTTGTGCAAACCACCTATTTTCTCAGAGTATGTTTTCATGTGAAAAAAAAAAAAATAAAGAAAATCATGCTTGTTTCACAAAGTTGTTAGGAAAATCAGAAGAGGTATTCCTATGTGAGCAAGAGTTTTAATGAAAGATATAGAGTGTGTGTATACCTCCTAAAACTGGGGCTACTTCCTTAATGTGTAGGCATCTTCATTCCTGACCTATATCAAAGTTCCCTTAATAAATATCATCCTTAATAAAGTCCATAAGCTCTATATTTGTTCCCAATAAATAAGCTGCCCATTAGTATGTACAGTGGAAGGCAAGGAGCTATTTTTCTTCTGGCCAGATATTTTTAAACTTTCTATTTATTTTTACAAGGTAAGTCTGTGTCTCAGAATTAAAATTAACATATCCTAAAGTCACTGTGCCTTAGCAAGCTGAGATCTGGGCTCCATCTTTCATCAGCACAAGTCTTCTCTTGGATTAGTAACAATGCAGTCAACAGATGTAAAAAATCAGAACCCACGAATTTGTTGTGCTTTATCAAATGAATGAATGTGCTTTGGAGAGTAAAGAGTCAAATCCCTCCCCTGCCTGAGTTACCATGCCAGCCTACTGCTTCCTCTTGCTGCTATTAGCCTCTCATAATGTAAAACATTTCTTCATTTCCAGCAGATAATACTTTCAGTGAAAAGGTAATTTTTGAAGTCTATTACTTGCATTCTTAGTGAAGAGCACAATGTAGCATTTTGTTCTAATATGCCATTGAAATTGTTTGAGTAGGTACACCATGGAATCAAATACAAAATGTCAAAATGGTTTCCATTAACTATGCACATTTGCACTGCTTCCGTTAATGGCCATGTTTTTGTTCTTTCCATCTTTCATCAGCACAAGTCTTCTCTTGGATTAGTAACAATGCAGTCAACAGATGTAAAAAATCAGAACCCACGAATTTGTTGTGCTTTATCAAATGAATGAATGTGCTTTGGAGAGTAAAGAGTCAAATCCCTCCCCTGCCTGAGTTACCATGCCAGCCTACTGCTTCCTCTTGCTGCTATTAGCCTCTCATAATGTAAAACATTTCTTCATTTCCAGCAGATAATACTTTCAGTGAAAAGGTAATTTTTGAAGTCTATTACTTGCATTCTTAGTGAAGAGCACAATGTAGCATTTTGTTCTAATATGCCATTGAAATTGTTTGAGTAGGTACACCATGGAATCAAATACAAAATGTCAAAATGGTTTCCATTAACTATGCACATTTGCACTGCTTCCGTTAATGGCCATGTTTTTGTTCTTT
>NW_019154125.1:6484497-6735206 GCF_002288905.1 Enhydra lutris kenyoni | reverse complement strand
TCCTTCATCTTTGCATCTATAAGATGAAATGATTCAGTTGATGTAACTGAAAAGTACATTGAAAAGGTAGAGAGCAAATTACAAAAGCATCAAACCACAATTCCACCCACATACTTTATTTTATAATGAAGTTTAATAATGATAGAAACTGTCACTAGATTTAAACATCAGTCATTTCAGCAATTGTAGTTAATGTGAATATCTCATACCGAGTAATGTTTTATAAAAACATGGCAGGGATTGTGTATTATATTGAACTGAAATGTCATAATGAAATCTTAACCAGATGCTATTATGGTAATATATATTATGTTAAGAGAAATTTACTTCAACTTGGAAAGATAAAATAAGTACTGTGTTTCCTTCAACATCCTCAGTTCAGATAAAATCATTTTACTTAGAAGAAAGCTTTTTTTTTTCTTTTCTAGACTTAGCATGAGCATAAATAAACACCTACTACTTATTACAATAGGTGTTGTGCTGATATATCTTGGTTACAAATACACAACAAAAATATAATTACTTGTTTTTCTTCGACAAAAAAAATTAACTCTAGAAAGAAATTTGAGGTTCTTACACAGTATGTGTTTTCAAGCCCCAGAAGCATTTGAGTAGCCCCTTCAATCAGTCATGAAAAAGAAAGAGAATCCTAGACCCAAACCTCAAGTAGCTCAGTTACAAGGGGAGAGAGCCCATGGTGGCATGAGGAGGGCTGAGCCAGGTGGCCATGCTTGCTGAGTCATTCCACAGCAGCCTTCTTTGCTTTGCTTCCTGATAGTATGGGTTCCTGCTGATGACTGCAAAGCCGGCATGGTGATGTCAAAGGAAGTCAGCACCTGAAAACTCTCATTTTCCACTGCCTACCCACTTTCCATCCCACTCACAGCAGTCTCTGTCCACATCAAAAAGGTTTAGCAAATCCCTAAGAGTGCTGAGGAACGTTTCGCTTCATACTCACATGATGAAGAAAGAGGCATGCAATAAACTTTCACCTCCAAGTAGCAGCCCTTCTCTTTCCTAGCCTAAGAGAAAAGAGATGAAAGGTAGCCTGCTTGCCATGGCACCATATTGACCTACAGCTCACAGCAGTTCTGGAGAGATTGGAAGCTAAGAGCCCACTGGTTGGCCACAGCCTGCTTGCACGGGGCATGCACTCGGCGTTTTCAACCTTTTCACCTCATAAAATGGTTTTCTTCTTTCGTTTTGGTCCCCAGAGTTCTCTGTCCTTATGTGTGCATTTTCGTATTTTAACAGTTTCATGAACACTACTGGCTAAACGGACCAGATTCCATGAAACATCTAGAACAATTAGTCTTTGCCACCAGATGGCAGTATAATACCATTCAAGTATGAAAAGAGATTTTTAAAAAATGGGTTTAAGGGACTTTGGATAAGTACTATTCAGTAAGCTATCCCCAGAAACTGGGTATCATTTCCTTTAAATATTTAGTACTGATCTATTTAAGATAAAAGAGTCTATGGTTATGGCAAAAGAACCCTGTTTCATTCATGTATCTCTGTGCGGCAAACCACTCAACAAATGTTACTGGCTTGAAGAGATAATGTTGTATTATTTATCATAATTCTGTACACTCAGCTGGGCTATTCTTCTGGGTTTACTTTCTGCTTCACAGGATGGAGTTGAGGTCTTTGACACAGCACTTGCAGCTGCGGCCATACCCGGGGCTGGAATTTCTAAGATGTCCTTTCATCTTCCAGGGCCTCTGGTTACTTCCACTGGTCTGTCACTATTCAAATCTAGCACAAGCTTCCCCATGGCATGGCAACTGGCTTCCAAAAGGCAGCTTTCCAAGTGAACAAGACCGATTGTTCAAACGTTAATAAACGTTCTGCTTACATCTCACTTGCTAACCTTCTATTGGCCAACACAAGTCAGGTGGCCAAATTCATGGTTAATATGAGAGGGACCACAAGTGGGCATACACACCAAGAAGCAGGGCCAGCCATGGGACAGTCTACCACAGATCCATAAAAGGATTTACAACTCAGCAGGCACAAAGAATGAGAGAAATTCTTCAATTCTGATTTATATTAGAAATGTCATTTATAGACATCTTCCTATTCCAATAATCATAGATAAGATAAATGATGCAGACAAGTTTTACAATGTCAGAAAAATAGACCTTATGGTCTATTCCTCGGTAAAAGTGCATAATTCCAGGCTTTGGCCTTAGGATTGCAGAGCTCCAAATTCAAACTTTTTAAGGACACCCATCATCCATCAAGCTATAAGGGAACACTAGGGCTAAGTAAACTTACAAAAGACAACTTCATCAACCAGATAAAAATTCAAGAGTTTACAAAGACAGATGTAGCTGACTTACAAATGGAGACTATTTGCAAACCCAATCTTGGTAGATAAATCTCCCCAAGAAAACAAATTATAAAAGCAGAGGTTGTTTTATGAACACAAATTTGGAACAAGGGGAGCTGGATATTCTCACTGGATACTTCCATTAAGGTTGATGAATTGTCCTTCTCTGTTCTACAAACATCTCTATTTTAAGAACTGACTCAGTTCTGCTAAATTACAGCAACATTGCCTCTTCATAGGACTAGAAAAACACTGATATAATATTATTCTCACTAGCCAAGATGATGAACATGATTAAGAATGAAAGTCAAAACTTTTTCTCAACATTACGTGTTGCATAAAGCCAGTAATTTTTTTCATCCAAGATGATATTCATATTTATTATGCATGACCCAGAAAGTACTGTTGACACATAATGTTGATTCAGTAATGAGTGCACTTCCATTTTTAATCTGATAATCCCCATGGCTAACAGGTTGCCACAGCCAAATGATGCTTTTGTAGTTTAGTTAACATCTGCTGATGACTGAACCTAAGGACAGTATCTATCAACAATTGCAAATTTGCTTCCCAGCATCAAGATTAAAACTAAACCACAAGGATTCATATCCTCTAAGGCAGTCTATCAAGTTCATTTACATAGGAAATTCATACACTGTACAAACATAACTAATACAGGCTGCTGTTCTTCCTGAACTTTCAGTGAATCAGAAACAAAATGGGGTAAGGGACACTTACTGATACTCTTTAGTAAGAATTCATGTTTCTGTTTGGGCATTAAGATAACAAGTACATTGAGAAATGAAAGATGTGAATTTTATAGATAACATTTCCTTCTGTGAAACCTGTAGGCCAAACGCTCAAGATTCCATTTTCATGAGGGAAATGCTATTTTTTTTGTCCTAAGATGATTATTCTTCCTCCCGTGGCAACATATTTTTCATTATATTACAGCCTGGGATTAAGTGATTCATTAGATGAGGATGGAGAAATATTCAACCCATTAACTGTATCATATGCAAAAGAGCTTTGTCTCTTTAAGTATTCACTATCTCATGTCAATATCAAAAGTTTCCCAAAATATGGCCACACAAGGCTTTCTCAAGAAATGTATTTATTTGAGCATTTACTGAATATATGTTCAGTGCATGAAGAGTCAGTAAGTAGCTCTGCATTTGGAACAATGTTAACTATTTCAAGACTCAGTTCTTGGATTTACAACTCATAGTGACACATCTCACATTTGAATAGCTTGCCATCACCTCAAATTCAACATGTTTGGTTAGAATTGATCAATAATGTTCATGAGAAATGCCGGGGGTTCTCAGAGCTAACCGAGAAGCTACGGGGTCAAGAGGGAATTGTGTAGAACTCAAGGCTTGGCCAACTCCCTTCAAGCAAAGAAATTCTTCTTTTATTTGTTTTATAGAATGATTTCCCCTGAAGCCCTTATGAATTGTGATAACGGGGAGTAACTGTGGAGTCCATAGTAAGTGCTCACTGAGAATTTATTCTTTGCTTCCTTCCTCCTCACCCTACGCCAGAATCTGGTCTAACTGGCAAAACTTATTACTGCCAACATTACTTCTTTCCCCTGGTCTTAGAGTCTTCAGATCATAAATCCTTCCTAGGCTCTTCCCTTCCTTTCACTCTCAGTAGCCAGTCATTACCATGGGCCACTGGTGACCTTTCAGACATCTCAGACACCGACACCGTGTTCTAAGATCCTCGTGCTGGGAGCTCCAGCAACACCTTTAGATCTGAACGTCTCCCCTCGACCTCTTGTTCCTATCCAGACAAGGCTACCAATTCCTGCAGCTCTTCTGCTTCAGAATACTTCAGTATCTGTCACACGGGCCCATAAGGTTGCTTAGGTGAACTCTTTTATGTAAAGTAACTTTGTAAAAACTCCAGCGGGGCTCAGTCGGTTAAGCTTCTGCCTTCAGCTCAGTCATGACCTCAGGATCCTGGGATTGAGTCCCGCATCTGGCTCAGCGCTTAGTGGGGAGTTTGCTTCTCCCTCTGACCCTCCCCTCTCTTGTGCTTTCTCTCTCTCACTCTCTCTCAAATAAATAAATAAAATCTTTAATAAATAAATATTCCAAAGTCATGACTATTCAATGTTGCCATTCTAACCATCTTTGTAGGAGACCTACTGGGGGTTAAATAACAAGGTAGGTGACCAGAAGTTACGGTTGATATTATTTGTTCAAATGTTCAATGCATATCTTTGTAGGTCATTCCCTAAAGAATTTTCTAAGATATTTCCTTCAGGAGATCTTTCTTTAAAAGTTAAGGAAGAGAGAGAGTGAGAAAACAAACAAACAAACAAACAAACTACATTTGTTAAGTGCATTTGAGAAGTCCATATAATATATTTTTTCCTGAGTATAAAAATGGATATTAACATATTAAAGACTCTGATAAGTACTGCAGTTAAGAAACCTGCTTAAATTTTTTAACTGACTACTGCACAGATTTATTTAAAGATTAAATCTCTCCTTTTTGTTTGTTTTTATTCTTCTCTTTGACAAAATTTTAAAATCCTGCAGAATTTGTGCTCTGAAAAAGTTTGGTAAGTGTCACCTTAGTCCACCACAGTGGACACAAATATTCCGTATAGTAAAGAATAATTATTACTGTATTGGTACCATTCATAGGTGAGTTAAGTCCTAAATTATTTTTCTGTAATTCAAGATCCTTTACTATCTGCTGCTATCTTATATTTCCCCCTTATAGTGGCAGTGAAAACCACTGTTTAAAGTTCTAAAGTTCAAATCTTAGCTCTTACTAGCAAGGGGACCCTGGGCAAATTACTCACTGTCTCTACCTCAGTCTCCTCATTTAGAAAACACGAATAATAACAATACCTCTGTTTCCTGGGTGAGTAAATTTCTGGACAGGAGGACAGACCCACTGAATCTAATGTTATAGAGAAACCACTTGTATTTTAATCTCCCCCAGTGAAACTTATGCAAGTGAAGTTAGAGAGATCCAGAGAAACTAATGGATATTTAGTACACAAAAGAAGAGCATCACTGCTACTTTCAAGGATCAGTAGTGGTGGTGAGCCAAATAAAAGGATATCTGTTTTGTCTGCCCCAAAACACAGAAGTAGGGTCTTGGTAAAAGTGAGAAGCCAGTTTTGGCTCAAAAAAGCCTTCTGACAACCTCTGGGCAAAGATAGCATAGGCTTCTTTGAGAAATAGATGTCTGCCCCCTTGTGCCTAATATTATTCCTTTAATTGAAGACTCTCCATCATATTTTAGAGGGCACTTCAGCATCTTTTGGGGTTCATAGACTCCCTGCCTTAAGCATCATGATTCTGAATGTTCTGTCAGACATGGAAGCAGATATTTACTCAGTAACATTCATGCCCAAAGTGCTTGATTCTTCCTCACCTTCACCCAACATCTGTGTTCAAAGAAGAGTCTCTTTCAAAGATTTTGGTATGTGGAGGGTTCTTTGGAAGATAGCTTCAGACATTCTCAGATCAGGATACTAAATCACGTGTGCCAAGAATGCTCTGCAAACATAGGTATGTGTCTTAGAAACAGACACAGGAAGCTGTCTCCCAGGAGACAGAACCTACGGGGAGACAGTGGGAAAAAATAGGAGTTTCCACCAGGTGTCCATGTCCACCAGCAACCACTCCTTAAATAGCTCAACTATGCTCATGGAGCTCTCGAAATTAATCCTTGAAGCCTGATGGAACCATTCTGCTCCTTCCCACAGCTGCTGCTGTGAGTCTCATAAAACACCACCTTGGTTATAAGACCAGAAATTTAATCATACGTTAAGGCTGAAAACATAGCCTAAAAGGGCACAAAATCTAGATTGTTTCCATGCCATTGTAGCAAGTATTTTATATATATATATATATATATATATATATATATATATATATATGCACACACACATACGCACACACTTTTATAATATAGATTTGTGGGATGATGGAAATGCTGCTATCGTTCACAGTTTCCTCTCAGAACAGACACTTATTTATAAATGAATGGTCTGTAATAACCCAATGGCACCTTCATAAATCTCTCCAATGTATGGTGCTCTGTAACACATCTGATGAGAAATGTGTTTACTCTTTCAGGATTAAAAATAGAAAAACACAATAGAACAAGTTCATTGGCAGGTTCAGGTGGCCACTTCGTTTATAATAGAATCAGGAAATGAAAGTGCCCCGTGGTGCAGTAAAGAATCTACTAGAACCCATTTTTAGCTAACACAAGCAAAGCATGTCAGTGAGTTTCCTCAGTTGTCAGCATTAAAAAAAAAAAAAAAAAAATTAACTGTATACCTCCTTTCAATCAGCTAAATATTTATTCAAATCTTCAGTTTGTTATTTCTTCATTAACAAAGTTTTCCCTGCTGCTCAGCAGAATATGTGAGGAACTTCCACAAATGTCAGAAGCACTCAAGTTGAATCAACCTGGGGAAGTGGTAAAAAAAGCCTCATAATCAAGAGGAACTACAATAGTGGCACATTTCAAGCTGGGAAGTAATAGATCAATACACAAGGCTCGTTCCCATGGGATAATACTGCTATTTGTTCTTATTTTGTGATTTGTTTTTACTCATCAAATCACAAGCGCAATGCATTTCTGTGTTAACCTTCAATTTGTAAATGATCGTTTGCATTCGGATCCTCGGAACACTGCAACAGAGAAGAAAGGGTGCAATTTTGAAAGAAAGGCTGAGTCTGGAGAACAAAGGAGAGCAATAAATAAATAAATAAATAAAGAAGCATTTTAGGGAAAGAATTCGTGCTTTAGGAGATCCCGGCTAGCCTGCGAATAGCTCCTCTTAAAGGTAAAGCAAGCCTAATGAGGCAGAGTTGGTGAAATGTGGACAAATACAACAATTTTCTCCTCAGTGGAGGGGGAAAAAAAAAAGCTGTTTACAACTTTGGTTTAATCTGGCATTAGGAAAGTTTAGCATGTTCATTTGCTTGTTTTGAAAAAAAATTGTTCATTATCTTGAAAGTGCAGATGTTTTACATTTAATTTTGTGGTTTGGTAAGGATCGTGCCTTGCGAGAGCTCAGCTGCTAACTGGTCTCATACAAAACCTTATCACACCGATTTCTTTTACATAATTCTGTGTCAGCTTCAGCACCATTGTCAAATAATAAAACACGCCTTAGTCAATTTATCTTTCGACCAGTTTTCTTACATCATTTCAGATGTATATTATAATCTAACAGCTCCCGGTTATTAAAAAAAAACCTAGTTCATAAACATGAACCAGAGATATAAACCACAGATAAATCTATGAAGACTGTTATTTCTTCATAAAAAATAATGAAACAATATCAAGACAGAAATTCAAAATATGTTTCCAAAATCACAAGGAAGAAAAAGTTTCAATGTGCAGTTAAATGAACCCATGACATTTTCACCGGGAGAGGGCACATCTTTCTTGGGAAAATTCTGTGCATCTATTTTTCTCTCTCCAAACACAGACAGATTTTTCTATACTAGAGAAATGTCTTTTAAAAATAAAGATGTGTGGGCGCCTGGGTGGCTCAGTGGGTTAAGCCTCTGCCTTCAGCTCAGGTCATGATCTCAGGGTCCTGGGATCGAGTACTGCGTCGGGCTCTCCGCTAGGCAGGGAGCCTGCTTCCTCCTCTCTTTCTCTGCCTCTCTGCCTGCTTGTGATCTCTCTCTGTCAAATAAATAAATAAAAATCTTTAAAAAAATAAAATTAAAAAAAATTAAAAAATAAAGATGTGACCCGCCATGGAAAGGACCGTGTGGCTGGTCACCCAGGGCCTCTTCATTGCTAACTGATGACAATGGTAACTCATGTGAAAACTTCCAGAAGGACTCAATGGAAACCATTAGCATGGACGTGCTGAAGAAACCCAAAACTCACCACATCAGTGTTTCCAGAAGGACTTCCAAGTCTTCAAACACAGGAAGAAAAAAGAAGAGTCAGCAGCCAGGACACAGACGAAGGTTATTTTTTTAGCCCCCGGGGCCTCTGCAGGAAGTCCCTACACTCAGACCTCAGCATATGGGCCTGCTGGTCTGGGAGGGGTTAGCACTATCCCAAAGGAAAAACTCCATAAAAGATGGCTATGATATGAGGGCAAGTTTTTATTACTCCCACCACGGTGCCATCTGAAGACCCTGGCCACAAGGTTAGACACACTAGCTCGCTCTTCCCAGGTGAACAGGTGACAGCTGACAAGGCTCTAATAAAGACTAGGGCACCGGAGAAGGAAAGGGGGGAATGGCTTATTTAGTGAGAAGAAAAGGAAAAGTGTACACGGAGCGGAATTTGGTTACTCCCTATCAATAGACATTGATTTTACATAATGAACAAATGAAACCCTGTCAGCACTTATGAACAAAATGATTGCCACGTCATCTTAGGACAAGGTCTGTGCATGAGGTAAATTAGGGGCTGTAGGTAAAATCAGATAATACTTAGATGGACAGCATCCTCTCCTTTTCATTCATTCCCTGCTCAGGATATTCTATAGGAAAGATCACGAGGTGTGGATTTGAGACCAGTATTTCCCAAGTAAATCAAAGAGGCATCCTTGAACTCCCAGGTTCAGGGAGCTTTGCCTTCGCATGACGTTGTGAGTGGCTTTGTACAATAAGCTGGTTTCTTTCGTTAAACGAGTTCTCTTTCAAGCTGGCTGAGAGTTTTTTTACTTTGTATGAAAATTCTACAGAGAACCTAATAGCACAGAATGGAGTCCAGAAATCATTTGTAATACTCAACCGCAACATGGATTTTATTTTATGCCTCCTTCTAAATAAGTCTTTTCTAAGTATATTTTGGAGGGCTGACGGCACATGAAAGGGAGCTATTAAGGAGAACCACGGGGTGTCCATGATGGGAAGGGCTGATTATCCCTGACAGCCTCCAAATTTGGAATTCATGGAAAGGCAAACCACAAATATTTCAGAGACTAGCATGCAGATAAATTTTATGCCACGTTGCCCTTCTCCTTTTTTCTCCTGTTCCCTCTCCCCTGCCTTCCCAATTTCTTCTAAAGTGGTAGGTCTGGGAGAGGTGTTCTTGGAAGCTTTCTTCTGTCAATAGAATCAACATAATACAGACACATCAGCATCTTCGTAAAAGATAAGCTTGCTTAGTCCACAGCAGCCTCCTAATTAGAATGTGCTATATTTATTTCTACACTCCTTTGCAGGGCATTAGGAAGCATTATTCTCCAGTAGGATACTCTGAGAAAAGCTCCGTGCTTTCCAAACCCTGAATTTCAGGGAGGTCCTCCACAAAACCGTGAAGCGAATTTGAATCGTATCCTTCATTCAGGTTTCAGTCTGTGACCTTGCACCCAGATTCCATGAATAGAACATTGTCCTCACAGGGCAGAGTCTCAATAACTGGACATTTTCTGGGTCCCTGGATTTATACAATGAGATATCAACTCCAATCTGTGAGCACAATGCTCCAGTGGCTGCCAGGAATGGCAGCAATATTGATGTCTTTCAATGGAGATCACATCATTCACCCTACAGAGCTCAATAAAATGATACTGTAGTTAACAAGTTTTATAACACAAAGTTACTTTAAAACATGGAACTAATCAGAGGGAAGCCTGTTTATGCATGTCACCACCACATTTAATTGTCAATAAATAAACAAAGATTTGCTTCACCTATTGTCATGTATATCAAGTAAGTCATTAATCTAAACTAATGAAGCTTAAGATATATGACAGACAGTTTTTATGGAGCGCCTTCTTAATGATATGTTTGCTTTTCATTTCAATGCCAAGAGCCCATTATCAAGAAAGCAGCACATTATGGTCCAAACGCATTGAAATCTACAGCACTTCCCTTTGTTCCTAGTTCACAATAAGCTGCACTGGCACTTACATATTCATGTACTCCCTGAGATGAAAAGCATTAGTTAGAAATGAATAAAGGGAGGGGGGCCATGCATCTAATGCTTCTGTTCAGCTGTGGGGATCCCCCCTTCGGATCTTTAAGCTCACCTGGAAAGAAAGAGGAAACTACGAAATCCAGCCCAATTCATGCCTACATCCATTTTGAAAAACATGAGTGGATATGCGTCATAAACACAATGAGTCCTAATCACGAAAGAACACCCTGAGTCTCCAAAGAACACAAACCAGGGAGGCCAAGCGGCAAACAAATAGCTACCTGATAATAAAAGCAAGCCTTCTACAATTATTCCAATGTTCACGTCAGTTTGAAAGCTTCGATGGTTTCCAGAGATGGAGTAATTATTTCTTATTCTGTTTGTGGTTCAGAGGAGAATAATGTGGACAAATTAACATTTGTCAAAAGATAATGATTCCTATACCTGGTGATGTGACACATTCAACACGGTTGATCCTTTGGGCCAGTGCTATCCAGAGACAGCTGTCGGCTCTGAAGACCAAATGAAAGGTTCATGTTGCAGTTGGTTTACTCAAATCTAGAGAAACATGCCTTAAAGGAGACCAGATCATAGGAGGACATCATCTGTGTGTAGGAAAGGACAAAGGGCTGTTATTATATATGGCCAGGAATCCTGACTATCTTGTTCCTCGGTGTATTTCCAGCATCTTGCACAATCCGTGGCTCATGGTAGGTACTTGGTGAAATTTACTTGGCCTTGGAAAGCAGCCATGTTATAAGGAACAGAAGGATTTTTTTAAAAAAACTTCCCTGGAAATTCCATCTTCTCCTCTTCCATCCCATTCTATCACTTTCTCTAGTAAGAACAGGAATATATCCACTGTCAAGTGTTTTCTCTTCTCTGTCTTCAGGGTCATGCAAGAGGGCCCTGATGCAATCATAGTTCATTCCTTCTTGAATGTTCTATGTGCTCAGACCAAAACAAAGTTCAATCCATTCCTTCAGGAGATACTCCCAGAGCATCCCATGAGCCCGATGGGTCTGGGGGCCCTCATGGATCTCAGAGACACACACCTAGAGCATTAGACAACTTTGTAGGCAGACTTTTAGAGGTGTGTAAAGGAAGTGTTAAGTGTCCCAAGAACACGAAGGAGTTTGATTGTGAGTGGAGAGTTCAGGGAAGCCTTTTCAGAACACATGTCATATGAACTAGGCCCTGGAGGATGGCTTAGCTTTTGACAGGCAGATGAGCGAGCATTCCATGAAGAAGGGTAGGATGAACAAATTATCAGAGCATGATAAAGCACTGAGTGTTCCAGGATCAGAAAGTGTTCTAGTGTCCTGAACACTGTATACCATGAAATGAGACAGGAAAAAGGTAATCTGGGACAGATTCTGATAGACAGTCATCATCATAACACACTGTTACTATTCCTTTAGCATTTATTATTCTAAGCACATAGGCTTTACTTTTATAATAAACCTCATTTTCTGAGTAAGAGAATGGAGGCTTCCAGAGTAGATGACTTGTCCAAGGTCATGGATGTATGTACGTGCTTGAGTTCAATAAAGCCCATGACACTCTCAGTTCAAAGTCTAGACTCTTCATCATCACTTATTTTTTTCACAAATACCTGGAGATAGTAGCCCCCCCTTTTTTTTAATTTTATTTATTCATTTGACAGAGATCACAAGTAGGCAGAGAGGCTGGCAGAGAGAGAGGAAGAAGCAGGCTCCCTGCGGAGCAGAGAGCCTGATGTGGGACCGATCCCAGGACCCTGGGATTATGACCTGAGCTGAAGGCAGAGGCTTTAACCCACTGAGCCACCCAGGTGCCCCAGAGATAGTAGTCCTTTTAACAGCAATTTCATAGATTTCTGCAGACCTTCTCAGGTCTGTATGCAGAAAAAGAAGAGAAGGGAGATAAAAACTAAGGAAGAGATCATCATTACACTTATGGGTTTTTATGAGCAAGGTTAAAATGGCAGGTGACTGAGTTGGCTATTTCAGAACAGGCTTGGTTTTAGGGCAGTGCTATTTTCATATCGTTTCCAGAACAACTATGCATCTCCTAAGCTGTTCAGGGCCACATTGGGTGCTCTGGATGAAGCTAGGGTCCTCAGACTGGAAATAATAACAACAACAAAAAAATATTAAACACTCCTTGATGACCACTAGCTCCTCTAGCTCAGACTCTGCCACAGACACAGAAAGAAACCATCTCATTCTTTAGAGTACTGGAAAAAGTATAATGCATGCTCCCTTAATCATTTTCTTCAGGACTTCTCAAACTTTGGGATCAAGATGGTATTCCTGGGATGCCTGGGTGGCTCAGTCAGTTAAGCGGCTGCCTTTGGCTCAGGTCATGATCCCAGCGTCCTGGGATCAAGTCCCACATTGGGCTTCTTGCTCCACAGGGAGCCTGCTTCTCCCTCTGTCTCTTCCTGCCACTTTGCCTGCCTGTACTCTCTCTATCTCTCTGACAAATAAATAAATAAAAATCTTTTAAAAAAAAGATGGTATTCCTAACATGTAAGCGTCAATAATATACATTAAACTTATTATCCAGCAAGGTTGAAGCAAAGGGTTTCTGGTTAATAAAGAATTGTGTTTGGTAAACAGTTTCTGGGCATAAAGAAAACAGGTTATAATTACTAAAGCAGTTATAGTAAAATACTCTAGACCAGGCCTTCTCTACTTCAGTGCTATTAACATTTTAGGCTAAATTATTCTTTGTCTTAGGGGTTATTCTGAGCATTGTATGATGTTAAGCAACATCCTGGCCTCTACCTAAGAGATGTCAGTAGTATTCCCCAGTTGTAACAACCAAAGATCTCTCCATGAATTACCAAATGTCCCTGGGGAGGACAGAATCACCCTCAGTTGAGAATCCTTGCCCTAAACAGTCATATTTAATGAGCATCATCTAGCTTCATTTTGGTGATTCAAAAGGCACCTTAGAATCCTGTTGTGACTTAAATAAGAAGAGAGAATCGTGGCAAGAACAAAGGCAGTTTAACATTCTAATTAATGAAACATTACATCACAGAGCTAACAGTAATAATATGTAGTGAATTGATGTCTATTAGATCCACCTACGAGGAAAACATTCATTATTTATACCATTTTGCAAATGAGAAAACTCATGGCTCAGAGAGCTGAAGCGACGTGTCCAAAGACAATTTATGACGTCTTGGGTGAATGCTCTGGGCTCCTCACAGGAATCCCAAGCCACTGCAAATCCTGCCTCGTCCACCTGCATTTCCTCAAAACCACATGGGCCACCTGATGATAACTCCCATTCATAATGTCTTAAATTTCTTTTCAACTTTTTCTTTCATAGGCAATGTATTTTTAATGCCAAAATTTCACTGGACAAGTGAGAGACTTAAACCCTATCATGTGTGAGTCCTTCAATGCCTTCGGCAGCTACAGAAAATCAAGATGTCAGAAGCCTGCAAAGAAAGCCCTGGACCTCCTTGGACAATGGGCAAATGTGTCAAGAGCCAAATGGAAACCAAAGTGAAAAATATATTTGACTGAGACTTAGCAAAGATATGGTGTATTATATTTTGCTTGAATATTGAAAGGGATATTATCTCTATTATCTTCTTTCATCTCATAAGTATGTCAGGCTGTACAAATCCATCCCATCTTTCCTGATGAGTTGTCTTAAAAATAGCTCTTTCCAAATCTCTGTACTGTCTATCACCATTGAAATGGTTGAAGGACAGAATTTGTAATAGTCACCACTCAAATATTAGCTGTGGCCCAAAACAAAGAGTGAACTCCCATGACCACAAGTTGAGCACAATGTAAGGAGTGCTTACAAGTGGACAGGTGCTGTGCCCCTGGAGCCTCTTCTGCATGGGTCCTACCCCCAAAGAGAAGCCATTCAACCACTTAGCCTTTCTACACACCCGCTGTTCCCATTCCTTGAAACCCACCTTCTGGGTAATTAACATCTTAGATAATTTTGTCCCAAGAGACAATGACCCAAGAAGTAAAAGCTTTCTGTCTGTGTTTCTAGGTGACTTGATACCAAAACAGAATGTCCCTCCTATACAAACAATGTACCGGGGCCTGTCACTTCCAAGGAGGATTAGTGTCACTAAGGCTGAAGAGGTCCCTCTAGGTTTTGAAAGCTGAGCTGCTTTTCACATCCACCAAAGCATTTCTTCTCATGGCCTCCACCACCCCTCACTCACACTGAGCACTGATTTCTGCTAAATGTTTCGGCTTGCAGCTGGTAGGATATGGGAAACTAGAGAAAGATCCCAGCCACCAGGTTCTTTCTCATCTAACCCTTCTGGACCTCTACCAGTTCAGCTACAGTCAGGTTTGGTCCCATGAACATCTTCTAGTTCTTTATCTTTCTTGATCAAGAGGAAAGTGAAACCCCTCGTTGTTAACTTTCATTATTTTATACTAACATTTTTATATATGTTACTCTATGGCATTCACCCTTAGTGCTTTGTATGTATGAACTTATTAAATACAATATCACATGTAAGTTTTACTGTTACTCTCACTTGACAGAGGAAGAAACCAGGTCCGTAAGTTTTAATTATTGATTACACAACCAGTAAGTGTCTGAGCTGGAAGTCAAACCCAGGCCATCTGGTCCCAGAATCCACAGTCACATGACCAGTTCCCCTTCTATGTTTTCTACACTTCTCAAGAAGAATCTCAGTACAATGGACTTTTTATCCCCAACATCAGGAGGTACATTATAAACATAAGGTCTCTCAAATATCACTTTCTCCACTGTCTTAGCTCCCAGAACAAGGCGTGTTGTCTCTCTCTTGATGATCCACATCATGGCCTCTGTTTTCCTAAATCAGGGCCCCCAGTTAGCCTGTGTCTCACTATTTGATTTATCTGGCTGATCTCCAAATTTGTGTTTCCAGAGGACAGGTTACACCCCTTGCAGAGCTCTGGAACAAGAACAGTTACTGCCATTTATGAAGTGGTTCATATGTGATGGACCTCTGCCTGGTGCTTCAGATGGTGTATCTTGCTGAGCTTCATCATAAATCTCTGAAGTTACTTCAGTCATTGTCTCATTTTCCAAACAGATAACTGAAGCTCAGAAGGGCTGAGAACTTGGCCCAAGGTTTCTCTGCCGATGGCAGCAGGTATTGAACCCGGAGCTATCCCTCTACCCACTGCACAATACCACCTCTTTGTGGTGCCTGCTGTGTGCAGACAGGGCTGTGTTCATAGTGGTGTTCAAGTTCCTTGAAGGCAGGGGGTACATGACATGAACTATCACTTAGCAGACTGACCCTAAAGCAAACTCTCAAATCAATGTCTTCTCCATCTCTTACTATGTAAATTGAGGTGGGCCATTGAATCTCTTTATGCCCCAGAGGTTTCCTTATCTGTAAAATTAGTATTAGTATTATATATTAGTATTAGTATTATATAACAGCATCTATCTCATAAAGGTAGTATGAGGATTAAATGAGTTGGCATATGCAAAGTGCTCAGAACATGGACTAACCTGGCGTAATAAAGATTAACTATTTTTCTTTAACTCTTATTCAATTCCCCAATTATTACAAAATTGCCAGTATGTCCATTTATTTCATATTTATGTGTTTGTGTACAAAATTAAACAATTAAAGTGCTTTCTGATGACAAGGAAGGACATACAAACTCATTCACAAACAGTTCAGTGAGGATTAATACACAAGACTCCTTGAGTTAATTTCATAGTCTCTAGATTAAATTTGAGTTGAAATAATCCAAATCTTCAGGAGTCATGTTTGGCCAAGCAGTTTGCATTTCCTGAAGGGCAAGAATTCTGTCTTTAAATTCTGTTTAGGTTATAGCTTCCTCATGGAAGCTTTCCATGGTCATATGGAAATGGGTCAGTTGAAGAAAAAATGGTGATGTTCTTAGCCCCTTTCTTTTCTTCAATTTCTCCTTTTTCACTCTTTTACTCAACAGTTTTCCCCACTCCTGCCTCAAAAAGTCAAATTTTACTGTCCAATATTTGTTCTCTTACTCACTACCTAAACTCCTTACTCCAAAAGTCCCTCTCTCTCAATAAAATTAGAAAACTTTGGATATGGCAGTGAGTTTTAATTCTTCATTGATTTTATAATTATTTTCCAATGTGAATGATTTTCCATACATAAGCTCATCCAAACCTTCAGCCTCAACTAGTAAAATGAAGGCTTCTTTTTCTTATTAAGAGAAATCCCCCCCCCCAAAAAAATGACCAGAGAGAGAAAGCATAATCAGAAAAATTTTCCCGGAAAAAATTATGTCATTAATAATACCCCCTCACCCCCTACAAAATGTGCCAGACCAAGATGGTTGAATGGAATTCTACAAATCCTTCAAAGACAAGATGACTTCAGTGTTCCTTAAATTGCTCAAGGTATAGAAAATGAAGGAAATTTTCAGGGTTTAAAGTACAACATATATACATAAAGATCCTGACAAATATCACATACACATAAAACCTAAAGAATAATCTCACAAATACCAGTGAAAAATTACTAAATAAAACATGAGTAAACAGAATCAAAGAGCACACTTAAAAAAATCTATAATACATCATGATCAAGTAAAATTCAATTCAGGAATATAAGAAATCACATTAATGTAACTCACCATATTAAAATCCAAGTAAGAAAATAATCTAATTATATCCATAAATGCTAAAATATCTTCAAAAATTCAATGTTTATTTTAAAAATACATTATATATATGGTTACATAATGAGAACAAACTAGACACCTCCCCACCAAGTGAGGAATAAAGCTAACAACCCCTACCACTACTGCTATATTTAGCTGCACTAGAGTCATGAGCCATGGCAATCTAGAAAAAGAAAACAAAAGCATAAGAATTGGGGGGAAATAAATTAAAATTATCTCTATTTTGTAGATGACATTATAGTGGACCTTCAAAACCTAGAACCTAGAGAACCAATGATAAAACTAACACAAACATTAAAGAAATTAAGTACTCTATTAGGATATAAAATTAACACAGAGAAAGTAAATAACCTTCATAAAGTTAAAAATGACACCAGTTGGAAGAGATATTGACAGAGGAAAAACCCATTTAAAGTAACAAAAATAAACTTGAAAAAGAAAACACTGAAATTCTATGGAAGGAAGTAAGAAAGGAGAGGAGGAAAGGAGTGAGGGAGGGAAGGAAGAAGGAAGGGAGGAAGAAAGGGAGAAAAAGTAAGAGAGACTTGAACAGATAGAAAGACATTACCTCTTATTGGACAGGGCAATTTAGCATCATTAAGCATATGCTAATTCTTCCCAGGTTAGTATACTAATCAGTGTAATCCTAAAATAATAACCAACATTTCTCTTTCTGAAGCTACATCAATTATTTCTAAAGTGCGTATGGGAAAAAAAATGTCCAAAATCCTGAAAAGTTAGGATAATAACAGGAGATTACCACTACTGAATGCTAAAACTATAAAGACCAATAATTAAAACAATGTAATTCTAGTATATAAAATGATAAACCAATGGGAAAGGAAATTTACAAATTTAAACTGGAACATCTTGTAACATAAGGAAGAAAGTACTCATAAACAAATGGGACAGACCAAAACAAAGAACCCAGCTTGCAAGGGTTCCCACTGATCAATTTGTCTGATGATTTAAACATAATAGAAATGATGATCCTAATATAGGAGTCCGTAAGAATATTAAAAGGGGAATGGGGAGGTTAAGAAAAGACATTCTTTACATAAGACTGCCAACTAACAAACTAAAAAAAAAAAAATGATAGAATAAGAAATCTGCCATTTTCCAACTCAAATGTGATGATTTATTTAGACTCATTAGTGAATGCTAAAACCAAAATATGACTGAGGAACATAATATTCACATGTTCTCAGTGTATCATCCCACATTTTAATAATTGCAAAGGAAAAAATAGATTGATTTCACTAATAGATGCCACTTTAGCAAAGTGATCAAACAGTACAGTAGTCCCTCCATTCATTATAAAGTTTTAACTTTTTATTTTATTCACCTAAAATTTTGAATTTTTGTAAAGTATTCCCTTTATGGTTTTATCCAACACCTCCAGTGCATACCTGAAACAGCAGAAAGAACCAAACTCTATATACACTATATTTTTTCCTATACATACATATCTCTAATGAAGTTAAATTTATAAATTAGTCACTGTAAGAGATTAACAACAATAATAAAATAGAACAATTATGGCAAAATACTATGATAAAAGTTACATGAATATTCTCTCTCTCTCAAAATACCATACTGTACTCATCCCTCTTTTTCTTGTGATGATGTGAGATGGTAAAATGCCTACATGATGAGATGAAGTGAGGTAAGCAACATAGGCACTGCACTGTGGTGTTAGGCTACTGTTGACCTCTTAATGATATGTCAGAAAGAGAATCATCTCCTCTGGACCACTGTTTGTCACAGGTAACTGAAACTGTGGAATGCAAAACTGCAGGGAAGACTACTGCATCACTAATAATTAGGTGACAATTTCCCAGTTTACCTGGGACATGCCTTGTTTTTACCTCATATCTTAAAGTACTTGTTAGTAATACCTCTTTTCCCCCTCAAAAAGTCACAGTTTGAATGATATATTGTATAGTCACTCTTCTGATAATGTGTCCTAATATGATGTAATCAAGATTGTATAAGATCATTTATGTAGTATTCTTTGTTTTTTTAAGATTTTTTATTTGTTTATTTGACAGACAGAGATCACAAGTAGGCAGAGAGACAGGCAGAGAGAGAGGAAGGGAAGCAGGCTCCCTGCTGAGCAGAGAGCCCAAGTTGGGGCTCAATCCCAGGACCCTGGGATCATGACCTGAGCTGAAGGCAAAGGCTTTAACCCACTGAGCCACCCAGACACCCCACTATTCTTGCCAAAATTTTTAAAGCCTTATTTAATCAGAAGGAAACAGACAAAAAGAGGGGGAGGGGATTTTACAAAACAAGTGCTTTGGACTCACAAAATCTCAGTGCTATCAAAGAAAAACAAAATTTAAAAAAAGAAAAAACGGAATCTTTGGGTATGCTAATTGTGTTATGGGTGACGAGGAGAATATTTTTGTTTCCTAAGAAATAAGTGCTAATATATTTAGACAGCATGTAATCAGGTCTTACCCAGTCTAACAATCTCTATCTTTAAATTGGAATATTTGGACCACTTATATTTAATATAATTATCAATACATTTGAGTTTAATGCTATCATCTTAATAGACGTTTTCTATTTGCCCCCTCTATTCTTCATTATCTTATTCCTTTTTTCCTTCTTCTGCTTTTTTTTTTTTTTAAGTGAGGTTTTTATTTATATTCCATTCTATCCCTATCTTGATTTAATACTCATGGCTTTGTGTTACTAGTTGCTCTAGAGTTTTTAATATGCATATTTAACTTATCACATTGCTTTCAAATGCTATTATACTACTTTGTGTACAATGTATACTTCCATCTCTTCCCTTTCATCCTTTGTCCTATTGTAATTAGTCTCAAGATATATTATTATTTTTGACTCAAACAGTTTAAAGAAATTAAAAATGGGGGTTAATTATTTTATATTTACCTATGCATATGCTATATCTAGTGTTCTTTACTCCTTTGTAAAAATATGTTTCTGAGATACCTGGGTGCACTCAGTTAAGCATCTGACTCTTGATTTCAGCTCAGGTCATGATCTCAGGGTCCTGGGATCAAACCCCATGTCAGACTCCCCTCTCAGTGGGGGAGTCTTCTTGTCACTCTCTTCCTCTACCCCCTATTCTCTCTCTCTTCCTCTCTCAATCTCTCTCTTAAATAAATAAATAAATATTTTTTAAAAATATAGTTTTGCTTAATATCATTTTCCTTTAGTCTGAAAAACTTTAATATTTTTTCTGGTGCAATCCTGTTGGCAATGAATTCTTTAAGGTTTAGTTTCATTGAAATAAAATCTTTTTCTTTGAAAAAAATTCTTGAGGGATACAAAATTCAAGTTTGAGGTTTTTTGTTTTTTGTTTTTTTTTTTCCTTTCAGCATTTTAAAGATGTTATATCATTGTCTTCTGGTTTGCCACTTTCTGATACAAAGTCTGCAATCAATTTTATTTTTGTTCCTGCACAGTAATTCTCAATTCTCCTCAAAATGAGGAGAGTGTGAACTCTCCTCACCACTACCCCCCCACACAAGGGATGTCTGCCAGTGTCTAGAGACATTTTTTATTGTCATTGGAAGATGGCGCTGCTGCCATCTAATGGGTAAAGGCTAAAGACACTGCTGCACATTCTACAATGAACAGGACAGTTCCCACAACAAAGAATTGTCCAGCCCAAATTTTCAGTAGCGCTGTGGTTGAGAAACCCTCTTCTGCACAAAGTGTGTCTATATTAATTTGGCTGACTAGTATTTTTCTACTTATCACTGATTTTTAGCTGTTTAATTATGATGAGTCTTGGAGTATGTGTTTGTGTGTGTGAGAGAGAGAGAGGAAAAAAATTTTTCTGTTTGTCATTTGTTGAGCTTTTTGGATTTGTCGGTTTGTGTTTTATATAAAATTGGATAAACTTTGGTCATTAACTTTTCAAATATTTCTTCTGCCCCCTTCTCTTCTCTCCTTCTAGGACTCCAATTATATTCACTTTAGACCACTTGATATTATCCCACAGTACCTGAGAATCCATTCTCTTTTTCAGTCTTTTTTTTCTTTGTTTGCCCCCTTTTAGATTCTAGCACTTCGAGTTCACTGATCTATCCTTCTGCAGCATAAAATCTGTTTTTCATATCATCCAGTGAAATATTTATTTCAAAAATTGTATTTTTAGGGTCTGGAAGTGCTGTGTGGTGCTTTCATTTCTCTTATTTCTTATTTCTCTTCCCATTATATGTATATTTTCCTTTAAATCGTTATGCATTGTTATCATGGCTATTCCATCTTCATTCTCACTTCTGTATTTCTTTCTACTGACTGATTTTTCTCCTGGTTTTAGGTCATGTTTTCCTACTTCCTGGTATATCCAGTAATTTTTTTGGATCCTGGACATTGTGAATGCTATGTGGTAGGGTCTATGGATTTTGTTGTATCCTTTAAAGAATTTGAGGCTTTATTTTAGCAGACAGTGCTACCTGTACATCAATTTTCTCCCACTAAGACTTGTTTATAACATTTTCTTTTTTTTTTTTTTTTTTTTTTTTTAAAGATTTTATTTATTTATCCGACAGAGAGAAAGATCACAAGTAGGCAGAGAGGCAGGCAGAGAGAGAGGAAGGGAAGCAGGCTCCCTGCTGAGCAGAGAGCCCGACGTGGGGCTCGATCCCAGGACTCCAGGATCATGACCTGAGCTGAAGGCAGAGGCTTTAACCCACTGAGCCACCCAGGTGCCCCTATAACATTTTCTACAATGGGTCTAGAGTAACCTTTACTCCAGAAATGAGTTAAGAATCATGAAATCATAACCTATCTGGGGTCTCTACTCAGCCAAATGTTCAGAAAAATCATTATGCATATTTCTGGATCTCTTTTTCCTACCTTTCTGCAACGTCTAGCAACAACTCTAATTACCATTTCTTCAACTCAGCACATTTGTATGATTCTTTTTAAGATCCTCCTTCCTGTGTCTTCTGTCCAGAAATTGGTTGTGGGCAGAAACTGGAGTGATTAAAGGGCTTATTTTGTTTGTTTCTTCTTTTTGCAATCATAGTCCTGTGCTATCTGTTGTTCAATGTTTGAAAGCAGTCGCTCTGTATATTTAGTCCATTTTTGAAGTTTCTTTAAGAGGATGAGTCTAGCCCCTGTTACTCCATCATGGCTGGAAGTGGAGCTCTATGCTAATGTCTTTTGGGAATGAAGTGCCATGATGCCTGTAACTTAGTGTCAAATAATACAGCATAGAGGCAGAAAGTAAAAGAGGGAGAAAGCAAATGTAACAAAATGTTAACTAGTAATTCTAGGTTAAGACTATAAAAACATTCATTTTGTTATTATTCAGTTCATTTTATAGGCTTAAAATTTTTCAAATTAAAAAGTTTGGAAAAGAAATGACAAGGCAATGCTATTGTTTCTGGCAATAATCTGAAAAGTTTCACAAAAATATTTTAGAATTTTTTTCTGTCTACAATTTACTAGTTCTGTATAGAGAAAAGCATATGGAGAGTTAACTGTGGTTTTCCTCATCAAATAACATCACTCTGCTTGCCTTGAACAATATAGGAAAGCATTTTATATGTAGGTTATATGACTTTCTCCTGATAGAGGCCCAGGTCAATATCGACAAGAAAACCATGAAGCCTTATTGCCACTTTGTAAGGGGAGAGGATGGGAGGAGTGGGAGGAAATATAAGTTAGAATATTCTTTTTTCTCTTTCTCACCATTCATCTTTCTACAGCTATTCAGTAATTATAGCTCCCCAAAAAAAACAAAAGGAGAGCAACAAGGGAGAATTGTTGGGAAGACTTGCATTGACTTTCTAAAAATTAATGCATTTATAGGCAAAAACAAAAATGGGGCTAGTAATGCATGATGAAAAATACAACTTTTAATGAACTTACTGCTTATGTCTACCCAGGAACCCAGATGTAAGGATCAATGCAGAGTTGGTGGTGATAGATAAAGATCCCATCTTTGTACAATAAAGCTTATTAAAAGAAAACTTGTAAACCCAATACCCTGGGATCTAGGCCCTCTCACTTGTTGTCCACCTACAAATCCCAGAAAGGAGTTCATCCTGCAGTCAAGAAGATGGAGAGAAGTCAAGAAAAATTAGGTAGATCACTTTGTATTTTTTATTGCTAAATATAGAAGAAATCCAAAGGACCTATGGAAAAATAAGCCATAACAAGGAAAAAGAAATATTATGAAGGTCCAGAGGAGAAAATCTTTTTTAAAACTTTATCACAGGAAAGAGAAGTAAATACTTTACTTAACATATAACATCTTCAAGCAGACATCATCACCTCCATAAAGTGGTACAGAGAGCAATAAGGGACCAATAGGGTGATGGGACTAGAAAGCAGGATGAGCTTAAAACAGTAAGATCAGCAAAGGAAACAGTGGGATGAGATAAAGATACATTTAGAGAGTATTAAATTATTGGGCTTTAATCCACATTAGAAGTTATTTAGAAGAAAACCAAAAAAGTCATTGGTCATATAGAAGATAAACCTCAGAAGTGTTTTCAAAATGTAGAGAACAAAAGAAAGAGCATGATAAAATGAAGGAATGGATATTAAGGAAAGTAACTAGGGCAATGGAAAAAGAACAAATGGAAACAAGATGAAATAAGATCCAAGACAGATCAAAAGTGTCCACTGTCGTCCAGAGAAAATGAATGGAAAGAAACAATACCCTGACATAACAATGGAAAAAAAACTAAATTTCAAGAATAAGGATAATTCTATAAGCATTGTTTCAGGGTGAGAAAAGTTGTCTAAAACCACAAAATAACTTTTTACATTGCAAGTTAGCAAAAATTTTATGATGCTCTGGTTAAGGACATAAACTTTAGTGGGATGTAGATATGAATTCAAATACTGGCTCTGTCATTTTTAAACTAAGTGACTTGGGTGAGATACTTGTATTCATACCTTGGTTTCTTCATCCGAAAAATCGGGCTAATAATAGTGTTAATTTCATAGGGTTATTGGAAAGAATAATTAGGTACTTTAGTCAAGTGATGGTGTCAGTCTATAGGAAATACTCTACGAAAGGTAATGATTAGAATTATTCTACTTATTCCTGGTGAGGTTGTGGTAAAATGGGCCTAACCACTATTTTATTTATTTATTTATTTATTTATTTATTTATTTGCGAGAGAGAGAGAGAGAGACAGAGAGAGAGCGCATGAGTCAGGTAAGTGTGGCTGAAGCTGAGGGAGAGGGAGAAGCAGACCCCCTGCTTAACAGGGAGCCTAATGTGGGATTCGATCCCAGGATCCTGGGATCATGACCTGAGCTGAAGGCAGATGCTTAACTGACAGAGCGACCCAGATGCCTTGGGCTTAACCATAATGTCATCCAATTCTGATATTGGGGTTGGGGAGTGTGCACCACCAAGCAATTCTCAGACACCAGCTGTCTATCCCATAACTCAGCTCAATTCTGACACTGTCCACCTGGAAATAGCATCTGATACCACAAGTTAAGGCTGTCTTACAAAAAATGCCCTCTGCTTCAGATGCCAATCAAAAATGCAGATTGTCATCTGTGCTTCTGACCCAATAACTATAAATCAGAGGTCCCCACAACCCTTCCTTAGGTTCCATTAATTTGCTAGAATGGCTCACAAAACTCAGAGAAACATTTCATTTGCTAGATTACCATTTGTAAGGATATAAGGCAGGACCTGCCAGGTGTAGGAGATGCATAGATAAAGTATGTGGGTATGAACACAGAGCTCCTGTGCCCTCTCCAGGCATGCCACTCTCCCCACACCTCCACACGTTCACCAACCCCGAATCCCCTAAACCTCTTGGGGTTTTTATGGAGACTTCATTACCTAGGCATGATTGACTACATCACTAGCCATTGGTGATAGATCAGTCAACCTCCAGGCCTTCTGTTCTCTCAGGAGGTCTGGGGGTAGCACTCAAAGTTCTAATCCTCTAGTCACAAACTGGCTTTCCAGGCAACCAGCCCCCAACCTGAAATTACCTGAAGAGCTTTCCAAAAACTAGTGATTAACATTACAAAGGACACCTTTATTGTTCTCCTCACTTAGGAAATTCCAAGCCATTTTAGAAGCTCTGTGCCAGAAACAAGACAAAGATCAAATATCAGTTTCTTATTATAAATCACAGTATCACAGACCCCTTATGCCCTAGTGGTTAATGACAATTTATTGGTAAATAGCATGAACCTCAAAGTCTTTGCATTCTTAAAATGTGCAGTTCCTGGGGTGCCTGGTGGCTCAGTGGGTTGAACATCTGACTCTTGATTTTGGCTCAGGTCATGATCTCAGAGACCTGGGATCAAACCCATGTCAGGCTCTGTGCTGAACGTGGAACCAGCTTAGGATTCTCTCTCTCTCTTCCTCTGCCCTTCTCCCTACTCAAACACTTGATGAAGTTTTGGAAGATAGATGAGGTTCAGTGTGGTGGAGTCCAGAGCCAATGACAAAGAAAGAATTCTTGAGGTGGTTTATTAAAGCATGGGACAGGACTCGTGGGCAGAAAGAGCTGCTGCACTGCGATCCCGAGGAGTGGCTGATTATATGCTCAAGAGCTGGGGAGGTGGGAAAAAGGGGGTGTTCAGAAGGGTTGTCATGTGGTGAAGGAGACTCTCAGGATAATGGAGACCTAGTTATTGTCAACCCAAGCTGTTTTTCCCCTCTAATGAGGTACCAACAGGAAGACAGTTGGGAGTTGCCTGGAGAAATGTCACACTCCTCCCATCACACATCCTTGTCAATGAGCTTTAGGTTTAGAAGAAATTCAACTTTATTTACATTTCCTTCTGCCTCAGCCTCCCTCAATTTTATGGAGGGGAAGGTGATGTTAGGGCTTCAGGAGCTGAGTTACAGGTCTCTGGAAGTTAAGCTATTGATAAGAAAACTTCTTCCTTGTAATTCACTAGGATATTTGTAAGCTGAGGGAGACTCAGGCCTTGCAGGTTTGTGATCTCTATGAGTTAACTATTTGTTTTTCCTTTGGGGCAGCCAGGAGAGCCTGAGGAATGTCACATATATCCCATGGCGAGGGGGTGGGCGGTGCATGGTGTCAGCTTCTGCTTTGTCCTCAGCCTCCCTTCTGTTCCCTCATCACTCTACTCTCTATATATAAAAATAAAATTTAAAAAGAAACCTTACAGTTCCTTTAAAAAATCTAACCGAAGGAAGTAATAGAAAAGAAAAGATTTATATACAAGGATGTTCATCACAATATCTCTTTTAATTTTGAAGTATGTTAAAAATGCATAAAATAAAAAATACTCCTTTAACAGGTATTAACTTTTGTTGTATTTGCTGATGGAATTTGTTTTTTATCTTTCATTTTTTTATTTTAACAAATAAAATATTTTATTTAGCTAAAGCTTCCCATGTTTTTTCCCTTCCCTATCTCACCAAAGGTACCGCTATTCTAAGGTCGCTGATCATCATGCCCATATGTGTCTTAACTTTCTTAATAGACAATGTATTCAACAGTATTGGTTGGGAGTCTACTGTTGCTGCTAGGGCTTGTTCTAGATGCCTGAGATCCTTCAGGGAACAAAAAGACAGCAATCCCTGCTCTAATGGAGGCTTACTTTCTAGGCAGCAAGTGAGACAGAAAATAAAAGAAGCACATTAACAAATATATTCTACAGTACTTTAGAAGGTAATGGACAAAATACAGCAAGAGAGGGATGCCTAGGTGGCCCAGCTGGTTAAGTGTCTGCCTTCAGCTCAAATCATGATCCCAGGACCCTGGGAGATCCAGTCCTGCTCAGCAGGGAGCCTGTTTCTCCATCTGCCTGCCACTCCCCCTGCCTATAAGCCCTCTCTCTGACAAATAAATAAATAAAATCTTTAAAAAAAAACACAGCAGGAGAGAGATCTGGAGGGTTACAGAGCTGGTTAGAGAGAAGAGTATATTTAAAGTGAGCATAACTGGGAAGATGCCATTTGAGCAAAGACTTAAAGAAGGTGGAGCTATGTAGCTATGAAGGGAAGGAGTGTTGCACACAGAAAGGATAGTGAGAGCAGAAACCCAGACCTGTGTGTTCAAGAGACAAAGGGCTTAGTGCAGCTGTGGCACAGTGAGCAAGGGAGCCAGTGGTAAGAGAAGGAGTCAGAATGCAAGAGGGGGCATAGGGTGGAAGGCCCATAAGCCTTTGTAAGACTCTTGTTATTTACTCTTAGAGAAACAAAGAGCCTTTAGAAGAGTTGGTGTGATCTGGCCTACACTTTTTTTTTTTAAAGATTTTATTTATTTTTTATTTGACAGGCAGAGATCATAAGTAGGCAGAGAGGCAGGCAGAGAGAGAGGAGGAAGCAGGCTTCCTGCTGAGCAGAGAGCCCAATGCGGGGCTCCATCCCAGGACCCTGGGATTATGACCTGAGCTGAAGGCAGAGGCTTTAACCCACTGAGCCACCCAGGCACCCCTGGCCTACACTTGAAAAGGATCATTCTGGTTTCTTACTTACTATGGAGAAGCAGGGTGCCAGGTGGGAGGCAGACAAAGTCAACCAAAAGAGAGGAGACATGAATTGGAACAGGATGGTAGCTCTGAACGTGGCTCATGTGGTCAGACACTATATGTATTTTAAATATAGAACCAATAAGATTTCCTGCAAAAAGTGAATATGGGTTGTAAATGAACAATTGGATGAATGGACTTCTCACTAACTAGGATGGAAAATGAACATGGGCAGAAGGTATCTTGGGGAGATCAGGAACACGTTAGACATGTTAGGTTTGATATACCCCTTTGCTATCTGAAATGTCCGGTAGGAAGGCAGACAGATAAGTCTTGAGCTCAGGAGAGATGTCTGAGCTAGAAGTACCCATTTGAGCACAATCAGCAGCATAGAGATGATATTTAAAGCCATGGAACTGGAAGAGAACAAAAGGACCAAGGAAGAAGAAGCAAGAAAGAGAACCTGGGATTGGGTATGGAAGAACTCCAAGGAAGACTTGAGAGTAGAGGAGGAAGTGCAAAGACACCAGATCAGTAGGGGCAAAGACAAGACAATGGGATATCTTGGCAGCCAAATGAAAAAAGCACATCAAGGAGAAGAAATGACCACATGAAGTTGATAAAGCCAACCATCAGATCTAGCAACTGGGAGGTTACTGATGGCCTTGAAAAGAGCTGTTTTAGTGCAATGTGGAGGGTGAAAACATGACTGGAATCAATGGGAGGAGAGAATCGGAGATTTCTATCGATTTTGCTTCAAGAGGGAGCAGATAAATGAAATGTTGGCTAGCAATGTAGTGGAGGGGCAGGGGAGTAGGATAAATAGGGTTTTTGTTGTTCTTGTTGTTGTTGTTGCTGTTGCTGTTGTTGTTGATAGTGGTCTAGAAGAGCAGGAAACAATGATGATGGAGAAGAGATCAGGGAGAATTACTAGAGCAGAGCCCCTGACTAGAGAGAAAGGTTTGGGTCTTATGCAGAAATATGAGGACTAAATTTATACAAATCACAGATATTTCATCTCTAGCATCAGTTGGGAAGGCTATCAGGTGGGTTATCCATAAACAAGATAGAGTATATTTGTGCTTTAAAATTTTTCATAAATGAAATACTAGGAATTCTTTGTCATTTTCTTCTTGATCCTAAACTGAAGTTTTAGGGATTCATCCACATTGACATTGACTCATCACCTGGTTTGTTCATTTTGTACTCATTATGCTGTACTACTGCTTCCTATACTCAGTGAACAAGTCTCTGCATTATTCCATGGTATAAATAAACCCTAATGCATTATCTATACCCTATTGACAGGACCATTAGGTACTGTAAACAGTACGGGAATGTATACTTTTCCTTCTACATCACATAGGTAGAAATTTCTTTCAAGTACATGATTAAAATGGCATTGCAAAGCTATAGGAAATGCGCAGCTCCTCTGCTATTAGATATTGTCAAACTCCCACAAAAAGATGAACTGGGGCATCATTACATACATCAAAAAATTATAAACTATGTAAATTTCCTCAAACAACAAAATTAATTAAAGTTTTGTACATTCACAGAATATAATATCATGTAACCATTATAATAAATCTTTTAAGAATACAATTAGGGTGCCTGGGTGGCTCAGTGGGTTAAAGCCTCTGCCTTCAGCTCATGTCATGATCTCAGGGTCCTGGGATCGAGCCCCACATCGGGCTCTCTGCTCAGCAGGGAGCCTGCTTCTTCCTCTCTCTGCCTGCCTCTCTGCCTACTTGTGGTCTCTCTCTCTCTGTCAAATAAATAAATAAAATTTTTTAAAGCCCTCTTTAAAAAGAAAAGAATACAATTAATTAGTGTTTATTATATCACTTTATATTTTAAAAGCAGAAAACGAAATAACAACATATATTACTAAAAGATTGATTTGTTTAATGTGGCTTTTCATAAAAAAAAAGAAAGTACATAGAGTCAATATTTAACAGTCATTATTTCTGGACAATGACATAATGAGTAACAATTTTTTCCTTATTTTTACTTTTCTGTATATTCCAAATTTTCTGCTCAAACATGTACTCCTTTATGTAAACTAGAACATTATTATTGTTATTAAAAGAATTTCACAACAAATATTAAAATCTTTAAAAATGAAAAAAGTACTAACAAAGGCTTATAATCAGGAAAGTTTCAATAAAAGTCCCTTTTGAAAACTCTCATGAGAACCTTCACACACTTGCTTCCACTTCCATAGGGCTCCCTATTGTACCATGAGGTATAACATAGCTAGTCAACTTCTAAACTTTACAGTATTAAAGAATATCATCCGGGCACCTGGGTGGCTCAGTGGGTTAAGCCTCTGCCTTCAGCTCAGGTCATGATCTCAGGGTCCTGGGATCAAGGCTCGCATCGGGCTTTCTGCTCAGCGGGGAGCCTACCTGCCTCCCCCTCTCCCCCTGCCTGCCTCTCTGCCTACTTGTGATCTCTCTCTGTGTGTCAAATAAATAAATAAAATCTAAAAAAATATATATCATCCACATTAGATCTAAGAATAAAAATGCACTTTCTCTCCCAAGATATAAACACCAATTATAGTTGGACTACAATTGTACTAACAACTACGACCTCAACCTACAGTTGCACTATATTCAGCTGTTAATCATTTTTATAACCCGTGAGTCCTTACCATGTCAAAATACTCAGGTACCAAAAATTATGTCACCTTGTTTAGCACTCAGCACTTCACTAGAAAAAAGAAACTAATCAAAATATAGATGATTCAGATGGACTTTGTGAAAATCCTGGGTTCTGATGCTGTCTCATTGGATATTGTGAAGGTCTCTTTTCAGAATCAAAGTCACAGGTTCTCATTCTGTCCGTAACAACAAAATAACATCCTAAATGTGAAATGATATCAGAGAGTAGGGATATTTCAGCTGTTTGAATCTCTCTATTCTGAAGTATCGTATCCTTTAGTTCTTTTTTTTTTTTAAATATTTAATTTATTTATTTGAGAGAGAGACAGTTAGAGAGAGCATGAGCAAGGAGAAGGTCAGAGGGAGAAGCAGACTCCCCATGGAGCTGGGAGCCCGATGTGGGACTCGATCCCAGGACTCTGGGATCATGACCTGAGCCGAAGGCAGTCGTATAACGACCTGAGCCGAAGGCAGTCGTATAACCAACTGAGCCACCCAGTGTCCCCATATCCTTTAGTTCTCGATGGAAATGCCGTACAAACTCACCATCTACCAAAAGAAGAAGAAGAAGAACAAGAACAAGAAGAAGAACAAGAACAAGAAGAACAAGAAGAAAAAAAGAAAAAAGAAATAGTACTACTTGTATCTCAGTTCTATTTTTTTAAAGATTTTATTTATTTATTTGACAGACAGAGATCACAAGTAGGCAGAGAGGCAGACAGAGAGAGAGGGGGAAGCAGACTCCCCGCTGAGCAGAGAGCCCGATGCGGGGCTCAATCCCAGGACCCTGAGATCATGACGTGAGCCAAAGGCAGAGGCTTAACCCACTGAGCCACCCAGGCTCCCCTCTCAATTCTATTTTTGATATATAGAATTTCAACTTTTTTTTTTAAATCATCTTTGGTTTGTCTGGCAATGTTGTCTCTACACCTTTATTTCTCAGCTTCCATGAGATAATAAAAAGAAACCTCCCTATTTTTATAGAAACATTTACATACAATCTTGAAGTGAACATGATGGCCACAAAGTCTATTTCCATTAGAGCAAGAAACAAAGAAGAGCTTTCAACCTAGAAACGTCAGGCACCATTACTTTTTGTATCGTATGAAAATGTTCCATCTGTTGATGTCCAAGATGGCAATATGTCTATCTACATATGAACATTGATGATTGTGGTATGCTTCAACAGACACCTGGCAGGCCACAGACATTAATTGTTTTCATAAATGACCAGCATAAAAGTCAGAGCAATATGGACTCTTTGCAACAAAAATCATCTAAACTGACTTCAAAAAATTTACCAGTGAGCTTGCATTTATCATTAGAATACTTTACAGAGCTGGTGGTAAGTGGAGATGACCTTAGTTTCAGTAATAGCAAATTGCATTATTATGGGTTTCATCGTCAGCGTGTGTGTCTGTGGTGTGTGTGTGTGTGTGTGTACAATATAATATATATTTCCACACCACAACAGATATATGTAATGCAATAAAAATGCCTAGATACAAGTCTAAATCTTTGTTGGTTATCATAGCAAGAATTCTCTGTATAAAGATAAAACTATATAGAATGAGAATGGGCAGTCCAAAAATGCACAATAAAAAATTTAAAGGTCATATTTTAAGCAGCCTTTCATATAGCCTGTTCATTTGTAATTTCAGCTTCTGTGTAAAATGCCTACTGCCTATACAGCGTAATAGTTGCATCTGAATGTAGGCAAACATAAATAAGGTATTTATATCATCATGAATATACACAGCAACTTAAGTATGAACTTGACCTGAGAAAATAAACTTACCTTTGAGTTTTTCAAGATTTGCAAACAGTATGAAAATTAAGTATGAAAAAAACCTAAGTGAGTGTTGTCCAGTCTTTGCAATCAGAGATAAGATGCCATCTTATCTCAAAGATCTAGATTTTAGGGCTTGGTCATTCCTAATCTCAGCCAAAAAGACAGTGCCAGTGCAGGCTCCAACTAGCTGAAAGAACGTGCATAAGACCGGGTTCAAGGACAACTGGAACCAAGAGTGAGTTCAGGATTCTCACCCTGCTTTCCTTCTCCTGGCAATTCATTATCGCCTATGAAATCCCACCTTCTAAACAAGGTACATGGCCTCCTACAAGTCCTGGCCTCCAACAGGGACTACTATTTTTCATTAGCTCCAATTAAAAAAAAAAAAATGGGAGGAGACTCTGATTTGGGTTTGTTTGGGCCATATATGCCTATTCCTTAACCAATGCTTGTAGCTGTGGGATTAGGTGCCAAGGCTCCCAATTTGGAACAGCTGCCTCCTCTTCACCCAGACCCTGTGGCGAGAAAGAAAAGGTTCTTTTAAAAAATTTAAAAAAAAAAAAAAAAAAGGCGGCATCCATTAATTGTCATGGCAAAGAAATCGGTAGGGGGTAGGAGAGAGGACACTTTCCTAACAAGAGGGCGAATGCTTTTACCAGAGGCTAGAAGGAGTATTGGCAAATCTGGTAATATATACCAATAGATAAATACATTCCCGCCAGCTTCAACTCATCAAAATAAATGTTCATACAATATGCTGAATTATACTTCCTTCCAATTAGTCAGGTTCCTTAAAAAGTAAGGAAATTGAAAAATATCTAAAATTCATTGAACACAAATTAGTCTTGCCTAGGCAACTCTTAGAGGACCAGTTTTCATAGAGTCCAATTTAAACGGAGTCAAATCATAATTATCTGGTCTAGAAAAATATAAATCTCATATCTTCCCTGCTTCTAATCTTATTTATTTCAATTTTCTTCTTTATCAATCTATTTCAACAAATCTCATTCTCACAGTTACCTTGAAAATGTAAAAATCATAGATGCATTAGATACTTTATATAATGTTTCATAGACATTACTAATAAATGTTTGAGAAAAGTAAACTGTCTGTGATTTCAGGGATGCTTACTCTCATTTGTTGCAAACACATTTGATGAATATAATTGGCACCATGACCACAAATCATATCATAAAAAGATTGTTTATAGCTGTGAAATCCATCCTCTTCAAATGAATTATAGATTCTTCATTTTAAATATACTCTACACCCTGAAAATTCTTGCAGCACAGTTGTGACCAAAAAGTCAATAGGTCGTATTGTTTTGCAGGTAAGGGAGAGAAAAGTAAGTGTTCAAAAAACAAAAGAGAGAAATATGATATTGATGGACGCATAACTAAATTCTGTTCATGTTTAGAAGCTTGAGCAGTCCTTAACCAGCAAAACTCAGAACTAGCAAGTGTTGGTTAAATGTCTTCCTCAGGGGCACCTGGGTGGCTCAGACGTTTGGGCATCTGCCTTCGGCTCAGGTCATGATCCCCAGGTCCTGGGATCGAGTCCTACATTGGGCTCCCTGCTCGGTGGGGAGCCTGCTTCTCCCTCTGCCTCTCTCTCTCTCTCCGTCTCTTATGAATGAATAAATAAAATCTTTAAAAATAAATAAATAAATAAATAAATAAATGTCTTCCTCAAACAAAAGGAAAAACAAAAAAGCCACACTTTACTTTACAGCTGTTTTTTTGTTTGCTTACTGTTATCAAGGGAGTGTTTTAAATCATTATTTTGAATAGCGAGAGCTCATTTGTGCACGTCTCTGACCTTATTTTCTGATCTTCTCAGAGATGAATAGAGCTAGTTAGGAACATCTGTGAACACACTGGGAATGGAAACCTCACTTCCAACATTATGGGCCAACTTCCCTCCCATTACAATTCTGTCTCAGGATCAAGGTCATATGGGAAACCCAGCAGGTGTGACTCTTCCTCTAGATCAACTCACTTTGTTTTTTCTATTTTTATGCTCTCTTGAACTCTACATAATTAACTTCCCTAGTGGTTCTAAAATTACTAGGTAAATAAATTTAATGAGCTCCTACGCATATTGATAGAGAGGAAATATGATGACTATCATATCTGCTCCTAGGAAATACACCAATACTAACAGATTATTGATAAAAAAAAATATTAATCTACTGCATCACAGATTTTTTAATAGGATAGCTCTTTTTTTTTTAAGGATTTTATTTATTTATTTGACAGACGGAGATCACAAGTAGGCAGAGGCAGGCAGAGAGAGACGGAGAAGCAGGCTCCCTGCTGAGCAGAAAGCCTGATGCGGGACTCGATCCCAGGACCCTGGGATCATGACCTGAGCTGAAGGCAGAGGCTTTAATCCACTGAGCCACCCAGGCGCCCTGCATCACAGATTCTAAGCCAGTTTTGACCACCCCCTCTAACCTCTTAAAGAAATGAAGACAGTGATTAAGGAGGAGCAAGCTGCTGCAGTCATTTCTGAGAAGTTCAAAGGTATTTTTTATACCATGTAAAGACCATAACTCAATGTGACCATGGCCCCAACCCGTCATGCTCTGCTGAAAGTAGAAGCGGGTGGATAAGATCAAACCTTGGTTCAATCTGCAAGCATTTTTTTGAACACCTGCTATGTGTTAGAACTGGTCTAGGTACTTGCAAGGAAATTGTTGCAAAACCCTCCAACAGTCTTCCATCACATTCAAAGTGAAGGCCAAAGTCCTTTCTGGGACCTAGAAGGGCCTCCATGATTTTTTCTTCACCTCACTCCACTCCAGCTGCAATTCTCTCCTTTCTTTTTGTCCATCACACTTTGCATGTTTCTGTCCTAGAATCTTGGCACACATGGTTCCCCCTACTTGGAAAGTTCTTACCCCAGGTATGTGCCTGACTTGGCTCTACCTTCTCTTCCTTCCTTCCTTCCTTCCTTCCTTCCTTCCTTCTTTCCTTCTGGTCTTTTCCCAAATATAACCTTAGGAGGTCTCCCCTGGCCATATTTCCAAAGTTACAGCACTTCCTAATCCTTTTCTCCACTCTACTTTCTTCCTTAGCATTTATCTTATGATTGTCTTACGTAATATATATTTTATCCATTATGGCTTGTCCCTATCATTAAACAATAAGCTTTAGGCAGCTGAAGAGTTTGGTTTTTTGTTTGGATTTTTTGGTTTTTTGTTTCAATTTTGTTCAGTGCCTATCCCAAAAGTGTACCTTGTGATAATAGTCACTTAATAAATATTTTTGAATTACTCAACCAATAAATAAAGTTTTATTTCTTAACAGCTCTAAGAGGTTGGTATTATTTCCTCATAACAGTGAATAAAAAAGACTCAGAGATTAATCTACTTAAGTTTCCAGAACACATAAACAGCAAAGCCTCTTGTTATCTCCTGATGTCTGGTCTAGGACTCTTTCCTTTCTGTCACAGCTTGCTGGGAAGTATGACCCAAAGTCAAGGTGGGGAAGGTGAAGACAAATGTTGGAAATGGACAGTCAGCAGTTTTCATGTCCAACCAAGAAGGCAGGCCCCGGAGCCCACATCACATGGTAAGATGGACAAGTAAGCCATCACTTATACTCAGATCCTGTGCTTACTGACAAGGAGCTGCAAATGGTTTGGTTTGTAATCTTATCAATTAAGTACATTTTTTAAATTATAAATATGCCCTTCTTTAAATGATAAGCAAATATCTGCATATAGTCTAGGATTCCTCCCCAGGGGAAAAAAACTGCTTTGCCTCTCATCTATCTTGTAGAGTCTGGACTCCACTGTGGTATTAGACAAATGCTTGCTTGAATGACATACTGTTTGCATTCAGTTTCTTGTAATTGCTGGCACATAACCCTTGCTTGGGTTTCACACCAACTGAATGTTTTCATGTGGCAGGATGGAGAAGAGAGAGAACTGAAATGAATAAAATATTAATCTTGCACAGGTGGCAGCCTTTTTAATTTAATATTATTTTCCAGACCCTACACAACAGACTCATGCAGACACTAATCAGGTTTCTTTTTTTTTTAAGATTTTATTTATTTATTTGAGAAAGAGACAATGAGAGAGAGCATGAGCGAGGAGAAGGTCAGAGGGAGAAGCAGACTCCCCGTGGAGCTGGGAGCCCGATGTAGGACTCGATCTGGGAACTCCGGGATCATGACCTAAGCCGAAGGCAGTCGTCCAACCAACTGAGCCACCCAGGCGTCCCACTAATCAGGTTTCTAATCACACTCTTACTGTGTATCTAATACTTCTCCAAATAGCACTCCACTCAAATAGGTGGGCCAATTGTTTTTATCGGAAAGCAAGCTCCGCCTTAACAAAACTAATTTGCTTTTTCGAAATACTTCTCCCTGGTGCCTATTTTTCAGGCTTTATGAATCAAGACTCTTTTGCTTGAAAGCGGCAGAAACCCACTCAAACTAGCTTGAGTCAAAGAGGAATTTATTAGCAGACATGTAGCAATAGAAACACCAAAGTATAGTTAGGGCTGAGGTGTACCTGGAAAGAGAGACATGTCCCCTTCAAGGATCTCCACCTCCTGTGTGTGCTTCTCTCCACACAGGTTATGTTGGATACATGTTCTCTCTGAGCAGTATCTTCCATATTTTGAAAATATAGCCTCCAGCTACCTCTGTACCTAATATCTCACAGCTTTGCCATCATCTAGGGACATGTCTCTTCCTCTGTTTGTGTTTGTAAAAATTCTAGGGAAGGATTCTAATAGGGCTGGGTTGAAAGCCCATGCCTGGGTCTCAGTCATCTGTGGCCAGATTGGAGTTAGTAATAAAATGGCCACACCATTCAGACTCCATAGTTGGGAGCATTTCCCAGAGGAAGGGGTGGTGCTGTTACCTCGGCCCTCGGGAGAGGGAGAACCAGCCGGGAAACTCGCTGAGTGACACAGCAATTGATGTTGCCCATAAAGGTCTACCTTTCCAAGTCCCATCACATGCTCTGTACTTCCTCTCTCATTAAACTTTCCCCCCATATTTCCTACAGGCCACTATATTACTTTTCCATTGAAGTACTAAAAGGGTTTTATCAGAGCCTAAGACACAGTCCATTGCCACTGACAGAGTTACGACAAAGATGTTCAACAGCTGGTATTCAAGGACGGTAATTCTACTTGAGCCCTTTGAGTCCATTTTTTGCCAACCCTTGCCATGAGTTAACTAGAATAAAATATACATGACTGAGTCTAAACATCCCATCAAAACAATCTTTCTATGTACTTATTTCTCAGGGATGCTTATATATGTAGACTCCTTCACACTGTGTGTTTCCCTGTATACACAAATGCAGACCCAGTGGGTCTCCTGACATTTCCCAGGGCAAGATGTCAGAACTCTAGTGTTGTGTGTTTGTTTCTCTGGTGTACCTATTGTAGGCTGAGAGTCACCAGTGGAGAACTTCATAATCATCACCTCTTTGGAACATCAAAAACATATAAAGATTGGCCCTTGCCTTCACATCATCTTCCCGGATAACTTGTGTGGACAAAATCTGATCCAGAAAAATTGAAAAGACATGCAAAATTATGTTTATTTTTCATCAGAAATAAGTCACAAAGTAAACTACATTCATATATACTTACACACACACACACACACACACATACACAACTATCTCTCTCTGTGCTTCACAATAAC
Source organism: Enhydra lutris kenyoni (assembly GCF_002288905.1). NCBI lineage: Eukaryota > Metazoa > Chordata > Mammalia > Carnivora > Mustelidae > Enhydra > Enhydra lutris. Next base: position 6,697,770 of record NW_019154125.1, on the reverse strand, counting down.
TACATTAAGAAATTTCAGATTAGTTTGGAAGAAAATCACTGTTTCTAAACAGAAGTTTTGAGAACTATTTTTCAGATTAAAAAAAGTCTGTGAACATGCTCACCTTCTGATAGAGCTAGTGTTGATTCTATTCAATGGTATGATTCACCTTATCCCAGTGCATATGAGAACAACCAGAGTCCAACAATAGCCACAGATTTATAGAAGATGTTATAACGCATCTGAAAAATTGCACTAGCTGTGCTACAAATGACTACTCTTCAGAATACAGTAACTTTCCAAATAACGGCTACAAAACAAAACAGGAAAAATTCCAGCTGTTAATACATACCCCCAAAAAATGTCTTCTATTTCCATCTTACCATAGAAATCCCTCTATTAGAAGGAGACAGATACAGTCATTGGTGAACCCATCATTCTTCACTAATATTCATTATTTGCCATTCATTAACCTCTGGACATGAAACATTTGCTAGAAATTGTACAAAACAAAGTCTGACAAAGTTCCCACACTATGGGCTTGCAATCAAAAAGAAATGGTAAGGATATTTTTGGTGAGGCAGAAAAGAGGTAAATGGCACAAGGAGAAGAGAAATTCAGAAAGAAAATGTATACCGTGGAAGAAAGGGTCACTGAAATTTGAATTAATATTTGGGGTTAAACTCACCATCAAATATTAGAAAACAGCTCAAATGCTTTAGGAAATATAATATTCTAGTAGACCAGAAGGAAAGGGGGAAAATAAAAGAAACCATAAATCTCTTCAGATCAGAGGTGATGATTTATTCTTCTCCACAATCTCTAACAGAAGATAATCAAAACACATGGTAGTTCACAATATTATATAAAAGAATGAATGAAATCATTATTTTTAATGAATTAATTCTTTAAAGTGAGGTGGCTTAAAGATTCTTATAAAAGCACACTATGCCAGCTGGAAGGTCCTTACATAGAGGGTTTTATGGTCAAGTAAGTTCACCAATACAGCATATAGTATCTCTTACAAGGTGCATAAGATCCATGGGTAAAACTCTTAGAAGAAAACACAGGGAAAGAGATCCTTGACATTTGTCTTGCCCATGATTTCTTGGATAAGACACCAAAAGAATAGACGACAAAAGCTAAAATAAATAAGTGAAGCTGTATCAAATGAAAGAGCTTCTGCACAGCAAAGGAAATAATCAATACACTGAAAAAGCCACCTGTAGAATGCAAGAAAATACTAGCAAACTGTGTATCAAATGAGGGGTTAATATCCAAAATATACAAAGAACTCCTACAAATCAATAGCAAAAAAGCAAATAATCCAATTTAAAAATGGGCAAAAAACCTGAACTGATTATTTTTTCCCCAAAATAGACATATAAATGGCCAATAGGAACATGAAAAAGTGTTCGACATCATGAATCATCAAGAAAACGCAAATCAAAATGACAATGAGATATCATCTCACACTTGTCAGTGTGGCTATTGTCAAAAAGATAAGAGAAAAGAAATGCTAGTGAAGATGTGGAGAAAAAGGAACCCTAATACAGTGGGAATGTAAGTTGGTACAGTCATTATGGAAAACAGCATGGCAATTCCTCAAAACATTAAAAATTGAACTATCATATGCAGCAGTCCCACTCATGGGTACGTATCCAAAGAACTTGGAATCAGTATTTTGAAGTTTTATCTGTACTCCCATGTTCACTGCAGCATTATTCACAATAATGAAGATATGGAAATGACTTAAATGTCCTTTGACAGATGAATGGATAAAGTAAATGGATATATACATATGAATATTTCTTTGAGACAGAGAATAGAACGGTGGTTGTCAGGGGCTGCGGGGAGGAAGAAATGGGTGATGTAGATTAAAGGATACAAATTTTCAGTTATAAGAAGAAACAAGTTCTGAGGATCTAATGTATAGCATGCTTACTATCTTAATGATATTGTATTCTAAAAAGTTGCTGAAAGTAGATCTTAAGCATTCTCACCATTAAAAAAAAATAAGGAGTTAACTATGTGAGGTGATGGATGTGTTACTTATCCTGACCTTGGTAATCATTCCACAGTGCATATGTATATCAAATCATCACATTATACATTTCAAATATATGCAATTATATTTATCAGTAATTTTTCAATAAAGTTTAAAAAATAAATGCTCAGAGAAATTCAGCAATAAAGAGAGAGTTTAAATTTTATTAATCCTATTTTTCTCAACCCAAATGACCTCAGAAACTTTGTTGTGTTTCTTTTAACACCTGTTGGCAGCCCAAGACTATTCCCCTGTTCTAAGTCACACAATTTGGGGAATATATTAAAAGCCAAGGAAGAGAAATATAATGGGTGGGGTGGGGAGAGACTTAGGTCCAAGTGGTCAGGGATTATTTCTGTTTGACTTAATGATTACATCTCTGGAGCCTAAAGGAATGGTCAGACACATAAAATTCTCAGTAAATATTTTATGAATGATTGACTAGAGGGAGAAGGGGGGAAAGTTTAGATCATTTGTTTAACCTCAGGAACTTGGTTCTGTTAGCCACGATAAGGGAGATAAGTCCAGTGTTTGACATTTTCAGCTGGATGGATGAAATTCAAATCAAACTCAAGATCTGGGAAGAAACTAATGTTTTAGGAGTCACCAATTTAAGATTAGTCTAAAATTTAAGGATAGATGGGATTACCCAGAAGAAAAGAAAAATGAATGAAAGAGACATGCCTAAAGAAAAGTTTCCACTGGTGCTAAGAAGTGGTTAATATCACAGGAAGGGATCCATGCACTGTCTTCCCATAAGTTGTACCACTCCTAGCCTCCATCTCCCCTTCTGCTTTTGACCTGATTCCCCTAGCTCAGAAAATGGTCCACAACCATCCTGTCCCATAGTGCAGGAACCTGAGAATCAATCTCACTGACAGGGCCTCCCTCATCTGGCCCTCCAGATAGAAATCTGTTGATATTCAATGATGAACACCACTAGATAGAGTAAGTAATACCCATGACAAAATCATTTTGTCTTTGCATAACATTATGCAGCACATTTTCAAAGATACCACCTCAGTTAATGCTCACAACAATCCTGTAACTTACACCATTATCTCCCAGGAAAGACAAATGACGATAGGCCGTGTCACTCAGATCACAGGCCAATAAGAAAATTTAAGGATGGAACTGGGGGTAGGGGGGAGTGGTTTGTTGTCTCTTTCAGAATTGACCGCAAGATATTCATTTAGCACTTGTATCATAAAAACCAAAGGAATGAAAGAAATATAATCAAATCAAAGAAATTTAAATCAAAGAAATATAAGCCTACCCACTTATTGTGTCCTTGAAAATATCAACAAACCAAACTGAAGATAAGGTAAATAGAGATGACTGTCTACCACAGTAAGGTAGAACACGACCTCGACAAAGTCATCGTAGCATCTTGGAGAGACAAAATCAGGATATTTATGAGGTTTTGGAATTTAGTCTAAGACTGATCTTACAGTGTGGGGGCTTGAAAGGGATTAGGTAAAGATCATGCTATGATAGTTTAGGATTGGTGGACAAAGCAAAGGGACATTCTGTGCAAAGTAGGAATAATAGGGGAGTAAAGAGTTATTTGATGCTATCAATTCAGTAGTTGAACAATGTGATGTTCATTTAAATGGAGTTTTTCGCAAAGTTCCTGGTGTGACCAATAAAATTATTTTTATCTACCTAGGCAAGAGTCTCCTAGAATAGTAAAGTCATGTTGATGAACTAATAGTTAAGTTTATGAGCACAGCCAAATAGTACAATCGTGTTAATATAAATAGCAAGCTGTATGAATATAGACAGTTTTGAGTCTCAGCACAAAGACAATATTGTACAATGAAAAGAACAGGCACTTTGGAGTGATCCAGACCTAGGTTTGGAAAAACACTTGCCACATATTAACTCTGTGGGCTCAGACAAGCTACTTAACCTCTTTAAATACCACCACACAATGTAATCATCTCATTTAAGATGCTTTGTCGAAAAATGTAATCCATCTGAACCAAGGGATAGAAGAAGATAATGAAATCCAGGAATATTTTGAGACAAAGGTGGCATACAGAGGTAGGTTTCATTGCACGCTTTGATGAAGGAAACATGATTAAAAAAAAAAAAAAACCTCTATCAGGAGCGCCTTGGTGGCTCAGTGGGTTAAAGCCTCTGCCTTCAGCTCAGGTCATGATCCCAGGGTCCTGGGATCGAGTCCCGCATCGGGCTCTCTGCTTGACGGGGAGCCTGCTTCCCCCTCTCTCTCTGCCTGCCTCTCTGCCTTCTTGGGATCTCTGTCTGTCAAATAAATAAATAAAATCTTAAAAAAAAAAAACCTCTACCAATAAATTACAAGTTTATTCCTAGATATCCATATCTTTAATTTTGTTTCCTTTGAGTACTATGTTTTGATGGAATGGATGTGGAAATAATTCTTTAACTATCATCAAAAGGAAGGAAGGAAAGGGACAGGCAATTCATCGACATTTATTGATAAACCGTGTTTTACCCTGTTTAGCAAGATCAATATTTTAAATCAAATATTGAAGTTAATTACAATCATAATAAGAACCACTTAATTTCAATCAGGGCAGTAAGGCTTTAAACTGCTCAAATATCAGCTGGTCTCAGACACTGAAGAGTATGCAGACCCTTTCTCTTTTAAAATGTTAATTGAACTGAAACAAAAGTCCCTTATTCATAAATACACATATTCTTATTATTTTACATGTGGAACATACATGCCAGATCAAATATAAATGCCCTGATCACCAAATGAAACATGAGATGCTTAGAAATATAAAATGACCAACTTAATGAAAAGTGTGCAGGAAAATAAATGGAAAGACATTTCCTTTTTGAGTGACAAGAAAACAGTGCCAAGAAAAGTATAAGGAAGCTCGTTATTTAATCACTGAAATGGCATAGCTTGTCACAGAGAAAAAAAATCTGAACCAAGAAGTCCTGTCATTTTTTGGAAAGGGGAGAAAAAACAATAAATAAAGCAGTTTTGGATGATGTGGCTGCTTATCACCCAATCTGAATCAGAAGGCAATTTTGAATAGAAACTTCAGAAAATGAAGTTCTACACCATTGGGAAAGCCAAAGGTTAGACAGAGATTCACTGGATTGACTTTGGCAAAAACTCACATTCTTTGTCACGACAACAAGGTTATTAAAATGGAAACTGAAATTGGAATTGAAATAGTGCAGGCCCCAAGAACCAGAAAAACATTATAGAAGCTAAGGAACCACACTTTTCCCTGGAGGAAGTGGAATTGAAAGTCACTGCTGTAATGAAACCATGAAGAGATTGATGATTGGAAGTATGTTCAAGGACCTTTTTATTCTAAGGGAAAAAGAAGTTTTAAAGACTGTTTAATAGACTAAAAATATCAATTTGCTGGAAGGAGATATTCCCTGAATAAGCAGGGCATGTTTTCATGGCAATCAAGTGTTGATTACGCTAAAGCACTAAGAAGTGACCACATGAGCTACCAATTTGAATAAGGTGTTTAAACTTTAAGCCAAGCAGGGGCACCTGGGTGGCTCAGTCGGTCAAGCATCTGGTTCTTGGTTATGGCTCAGGTCATGATCTCAGGGTCCTGAGACTGAGCCCATGTCCAGGCTCCCTGCTCAAAGGGAAGTCTGCTCGAGGATTCTCTCCTGCTGCCCCTCTTTCCACTAGCATTAGCTTCCTCCCCACCAAAATAAAATATATCTTTAAAAAATTTTAAGTTAAGCGATGTTTCAAGAGACTTGAGAGTGTTAACTTATTTCACACACTAAGCTGCTTAAAAGGAAACACAATCTGTTTCTCCCCATGCAATCAGTCTTGTCCAGGCCCAGCCCTATAATAGCAGAATTGCTGCTCAGCCACATGATCTAGTCCAAAGAAATACCAAAGTTCATCTGACCTACGGTCTGCCCTCACCTTGCTTTTCCATTCTCTCTGGACTACAGTTATTTCCCCAATGTTCACTGTGTAAATGCATTGACTTTATGGCTTTCAGGGGACATGTGAGATTATCTTTTATAGGTAATTCCAGCCAAAGAAGTGAATGCAGAAGCTGAAGAATATTGAAATTGTGTAGTTGCTCTCATCAACAGTGCTTAAACATTTGAGTATTTACGTCTTTGCACAAAATACTTTACCTTCTCTGTCCTTCCCATGTTACTAGCCTCTCATACCCTAGCTATTGTTCTTCTCCTAGATGACCATGTCACATGCTGCCCCCTCTCCTCAAATCCCCAACACAAGGCATGTTTCAGAGCAGTTCTAGAGTTTCTAGTTGGCTGTGGCCAGGTTCTAATGCAATGCAAAATATGATTCCAGGCTTTTCTACCCAAACAACTGTATAGAAGGCAATTTGACTACTACTATTATGGCATCAGACAACAACGTTTCTTGCAGTTTCCCTGGAGGAAGGAAATTTGCAAGAATTCTGTCACTGTTATTGAGGAGGCATAGACTTCACAGTGATTTTTACAAATGTACCACTTTACTGGGCCTACCTAGTAATGGTCTGAAGGTCCAACTCATCACAGGCTAACAGCAGGGAACACAATGACAGTCAGATAGAGATCTCAGACATCTCTATAAATATACTTGAAATCTCTCGTAACCTCGTTGGATATCATCATAATACATTTACTTCAATGTAAGAATCATCTGAGCATTGGTTGTAGTAAATCAAATCTGTAAGATCGAATTGTAGGGACTCCTGTATTTGACAAATCTCCCAATCTTTAATTAGAGCAAAGTAAGGATTATTCAAAATTGTCACTTCTCTGGCAAGCTTTTTAAATTAAACACAGGTGCAAGAATGAAATATATATACATATATACACATTTATACATACATACATATATATGAAATCATAGCTATGCCAAGAGAAACTATTTTCTTGGCAATTGAACATAAAGAATTCATTCTGAAAATTATATCTGTGGAAAGTAAAATTGTGTCTGATATAGACAGAGTAAGTGAAATCTTGGGAATTGCTTTCTAAATTGTACACATAGAAAAATGAAGGGGACAGGCATAGGATTATTTCCTAGCAAGCTAAATGTACAAACATCAGGAATAAATGAGGGCAGGAATAGAAATATAGCACATAAATACATACAATAAAACCATACAAAAAATAGCTTTAGGTAAACCAAATTACATGGTTATAAAATTGAATTCTACCATTAAGAAAAAGTTTTCTTCCAAATTGATATCAATAAATTCAAGGAGAAGCAGAAGAAAGTCCACATGGAATTACTTAAAGCCAGATCTTGGAGAAAAACTTAAGTGACCTAATTTTCAATTAAAAATATTAGTATTTGGGGCACCTGGGTGGCTCAGTTTGTTAAGCATCTGCTTTCAGCTCAGGTCATGATCCCAGGGTCCTGGGATCGAGTCCCACATCGGGCTCTCTGCTCAGTGGGGAGCTTGCTTCTCCCTCTGCCTGCTGCTACCCCTCCTTGTGCTCCCTCTTTCTCTCTGACAAACAAAAAATAAATCTTAAAAATATATGTTTATTATTTATTGGCCTGTCCCAATTTTAGACACTCAGGAATAGAAAAAAAGAAGATACTATTTTAAAGCTCAGGTTGCCAGACTTCAAGGGCTTTATCAACATAGAAATATTGAAAATCTCTGCATCAGAAGATGGAATCAGCTCTACTTGTTTTCAACTTTATTTCTAATTAATTCTCAAGCTATTCTTTACTTCCCATTTGGGAAGAAATTTCTAGAAACAGACTACTAACTGTGTTAGCAGGTCAGCATTCCAAATATCTCATCTTTAACATTTTTTGTAGTGCACAGTAAATTAGTATGTCCCGGCCAACCATACTTAAACCAATATTTTTTATGACAACATCTGAGAAACGATAGTGTAAGTCTCCAGGAGCTGGCTTGATAGTACAGACATAATAATGTGCATATGTTATGATGACGGAGTCAACGCTTTTGATGCATTTGACATTCCACAAAGCCTATCACATACCTCTTCCTTAGAGATGTTAGGACCTAATATGCACTAAGTGATTTATGTACCCTGAGATTAAGGAAATTCACTTTTTTTAATTTCAAGTTTTGTGATTTTACTTATTCTTTGGTATTTTCTCCATTTGGTTGCAAATTCAGGAAAAGCATAGCATTTGTAAGCAAGAACAGCAAAGTTGGCACTGTGAACACAATAGCCACTCACTCTGCTATTTGATAAAAGCTGGATATTAATACAGAGCTGTCTGCATGATTATTGCCGAGAAAGCAACCGATCAGAAGGGAAAAAAATAAACTCATAGAAAACTTTCAATCCATTCTCATTCACATCCACTAGGGTGAAGGTACATTAGTTAAATGGACATTTCTCTTTCTCTGCCTCTGGAAATATCCTGGGAACCAAAAGAGAAAAAAAGGCCCATGGAGCAGCTGATGTGTTATACGGCTCGGCTTGTAGTAAGTGCCACCACAGCCCAGATGGTGAATTCTTGGAGTTTTTGGATCAGTTTCACAGAGCAGGAAACCCATAGCAACAAATGAGAACAACTTTAGACAGTGGGAAGGACATAGAGGCTAAAATGCTAAGCCTTAACCCTTCACTAACAGGATGCTGGAAGAATAGCCAAGTCAGATGGAAAGCAATCCCCCCTACCCGAGATGAAAACAAACACAAAAGCAACACGCATTAAGATCATTTTTGTAATAGACTGATGAGGACCCATGAGAGAATTAATACCTTTGTGAGAAACAGCAAAAGAACTCTTTCTGTAAGAGAATGGGAGATATTGAAGGAAATACCACCCACAGCGTGGGCAAGAGAAGAATAACATGTAACCAGATCAGATACATCAATGTACGAAAGCGTTTATTACAGTCACCTGGAATCTAGCATATATTTAGCGAATGTCATTAACTCTCCACAACAGGATGAAAAATATCAATGAAACTTGACATGAGCCAAAGGATAGTTTTTGAGTCCTTACTCATTTGTAATTGCGGTTCGATCCATCTAAATCTTGCTTTCAAAACAAAACCCTGGAAGAATTACAGGCTTCGCTCATAACTGTTTTGCAGCTCAATCTACATTAGAGTAAAAACCCATTGCCAAGTATGATGAAGTTCTAGAAACATAAGCCAGTCCTTAGTAGGTACTAGTAGGTACTTAGTAGGTACTTAGTAGGTACTAAAGTTGATATAAGCCAATAGACACTCTGGACTACTGTGGATGTAACATAATGACGATTCATTTGCTCACTCACTCACTTATTCAACAGAATACATTTATTGCATGGTCATGGCTGGCTGATAGAAATGGAAAAGTAGGAACATAGAACACATAATGAGATATCAAATGTGAAAATCCTTTGCAAAGTGTAAAGTGCCAGAAATGACAAAGTTGATGATGATGATGATGATGCATCATAGCCTACTGGGGAGAAAGCAACATAGTTTCTTTAAATATAGGAAAATCATGCCTGTCTATGAAGTATAGAAAGGGGATCATTTATTCTCATAATTTATTCAGATTTTCAAATACAAAGATTCTGTAAAAAGTCAATTTTTTCAGATTCAAATCAGTTAACATAAAATTATGGGGAATGTTTTGTTTGCGTGAGAATCAGGTAAAAAGAAGACATTCCTAGGGGCACCTGGGTGGGCATCTGGGTGGCTCGGTTGGTTAAATGTCTAGCTCCTGATTTGGCTCAGGTCATGATCTCAGGGTCGTGAGATCAAGCCCTGTGTCAGGCTCCACACTGGGCATGGAGCCTGCTTAAGATTTTCTCTCTCCCTCTATTTCTGCCCCTTCTTACCCCACTGCCCAGCCCACCCCCACCACCAATCGCATGTGTGCATTCTCTCTCTGGAGAAGGAGAAGGAGGAGAAGGAGAAGAAGAAGGGGAAGAGGAAGAAAGAGAAGAGGAAGAGGAAGAAGAAGGAAAACAAAAAGAAAAAGAAAAAGAAGAAACAGCCATTTCTTGGCATAGAAAAACATTAATTAGAATCATCTTACTTAAGAGTGTTATACATCATTTGGGAGAAGATTTCAGAGTAAAGTTTTCCTATCTGCAAACACTCAATTTCCAGGCAACTAAGTAACCACCTGACTGGCATCAATTAGATCTTGTGAAGCTGTGGCATGAAAAAAAAATATGTTTAATTATGAGGAATGAAAGGGGACGTGTAAGGAGAAAATCGTGGAACAATGGTTTGAGATAATGGGTTCCAGTGGGGGGGGGGACAGAAAAGAGCCTGTTATGACATTATTGCCTTTGCCCATTTGAGCATGAACTTGGTCATGGCTGTTCACACTGTCGTTTCTTCATTGGAGCTATCCACATTGTTGTTTTGACAGGTGTTGTCAAAATGTTTTAAAATGTTTTTGGTTTGCCATCAAAATGAAGGTTCTTTGAACTCAGAAAGATATGGAAACAAGAAGTGTTGGGTTTCATAGCAGCAGAACAAATATTTCTTGTTGGAGGAATGACTACATCTCCATGTTCTCTGGAAAAACGGCAACCAAAATGCATTTTGCAACATAAGAAAGGACAATACTCCCAAGTGGCTGATAGGTTTTGTTCCTGAGGAACATGGAAAGGGTCCTCATCACACTCCAAGGGATGACACTGAGGGGAGGAAACGCACTACCCAATCACTTCCAATGCAAGAGGTTTTAGTGCAAACACAGGCTGAGGAGGTCTAATGTTGCACGATTCGGAGTTATTAAGATACTGAGTCATCTTGTAAATTACCAGCTCTTTTCCTCTCTTGGGTAAATAATATTGTTTCTTATAATCCATGGTGTATCTAATGAAATTTCAGTGAGTAAAAACTGGGAGGGATGGGGGAAGGGGGACTGCGTGTGAAAAGTATTGCAAATATGCAGAGAGAAGGTCAAGGCAGGTGGTGTAGAAGCCACGGTGGGGAACCAGCAAGGGTAGGGACATACATCCAGCCCTGCCAGGCTGCTTGGGAGATTTGCTGTTGTCCTCAGAGCAATGGGAATTCACGCCATGTTTCCTGCAGGAATGGGAGTTAGGGTGGTGGTAGAGGGGATAGGCTTATATCGTTAAAGCTTATTCTGGCTGCAGTGTAGAGAAATCACCCCCACGTGGGTCCCCATACTGAGCAGGAGTCAGTTGCAAGCCAGAAATAGGATAGTCCTGACTCCAGAGGTGACAGTGAGGAGTAGATATTGTCAGAAAATATTAAAAGTATCTTAATATGTTTATGTAATAGCCTTGGGTTGTTTTGTTTGTAATGGTTTTATAAACTTCTGTCTTGACCCACATTTGAGAGCCTGACCAAAGGCTGGTCAGTTCTCCCTCTTGAGCCCGGGAAGTCCACAACCCCGACCACCTCCTTTACTGGGCTGTTGCTGTCCAGGCCCTTTACACAGTTTCCCTAATCACCCCAAGGTTGGTACCAGACAACCAGGGACACCCCTAGGCCCCAGAGCTCACTGAAGTGATTCACACTAACCAATCCTATGCCAGCTTGTCCTGCCTCGCCTGCTCTTTCCTACAGAAACTGCAGTAAAGCCTCCGCCCATGTTTCCCACACCCCCACTCCCTTCCTCAGTGCTTCTCCAGCAGGTGCTGTTCTCTGTAGGCAGTGCACCTGACAAGCCCTAAACCTCTTCCTAGTGTTTCTCCCTTGGTCTGCATCTGGTCTCACCACACATCAGTCCAGGTAATTTGGTTAAAATCATATAATCTTCCTTACAATCCAAAATGTAAATTTGCATTTTGGTAAGTCTCAATTAGTCAAAATATTAGATGATAATGGGGGGAAAGGACAATAGAAATCTAAATGTTGCTTAAACACTTACTGAGTCGGGGATCAAACTTACGAAAAACTCGTAAGAAGGAGAGAACAACAAACAGAAATCAAAACCCAGTTACAATGTCTTTTCCTACCAAATTTGCACACAAGTAGCAGAGTCACTTGATTGGATTTTTATTTCATTTTTTTCTCCTGTCCATCATCTGGCAGAGATGCTAAAGAACAATGAACAATTACATCTTCAAAAAGCAAACAGAGAAGAAAGGAGGAGGAATAAAAGCCCTGTTTAATCCTAAAATTAGATAAGTAATATTTGAATAATTGGGCTTTGACTAGAATAATAGCATAGCTCCTGTCCATAACAACCCTTGATAAATGTTTGCTTCAGTGAATAAAAGAACTGACAGGATTCTTTAATTGCAAAAAGTCATTAAATTAATATTAATTATATGATGGAAAAATTCATATAAAATATATAATTCAAAAATGTATTACATTCAAGAAAATATGTCCCTTTGACATGTGTTCATCTGTTAAGATTCCTAGAGTGTGTTCACAGTTTAATCCAACTGGCTTTATAGATCTACATATATACATATTCAGACATTTGAATAATTTTGCACATATTCAGTTTGGGATGTATTTATTCAGCCTGATCATATTGCAAAGTCTGAGGTATTTGATGAATATAAGCCCAACAACAGCACATGGAAGATAAAGCCCATATTTCTAAATCTGTTTGCAATTCCAAGAAGTTCTGGTTAGTTCAAAAGAGTTACTTCTGTTGACACGGATCCAACTGGGGATTAAGATATTACGACATATACACTCTTAACAGATAAAAGCAGGAAGAAAGGCAGCAGAGCTAAATAAGAATGTCAGGATGAATTGCACACCATTCTTTAGGATAGAATTTAGTCTTACCTGTGGGGAATCATCTCTAACGTACAAGGCAAGAGAGAGATGATTTAAGATTTTAAACTGGGGTTTCTGTACATGAAAGAAAATAAAATGAAAAATTAAGTTCCTCATGTTTTGAAAGGAACTCTAAAAATGGCACAATTAGCCTAATTTCTTTTTATTAAAAGTGTTGGCATCAACGGGTACTTGGTACTCTTGCAAAAGACAATGACCCTAGCCATGTCTGATTATAAAATCTGCTTTTAACTTCATCCTCAAAGTTAAGGCTTGCACACCTGTTGGCTGATACTATAGGTGCCCACCTACAGTTGGCACAGTTGAATAGAATACCCTGCTAAGAAGGGCCACGTGGTCCTCTATCTTTCTTAAGCCATCTAACCTTGCTCTGTCCTTGCCACAGACCATAGCCATCCCATAAAGTCAGGCCTTTGGTCATAAGCTGGTTTGGTTAGAGTGTGGATAACAGCTCTACCAACCGATCATAAAAGCAGCTCAGAGTTTATCCCTACTGATAACAACGGTATCACCTAACATGTAGAAGACAGCTCAACCTTGGCATCCACTCTTGCCATCCCCAGGAAACTTTGCAAGAAGTAAATGGGATCATCTCTTCTTTAACCCCTCAGAGATCTCCCATTGCTCTTCAGATGATGAAGATAAGAAAAACCACGACCTTGTACCTTCTGCACCTCAGCCTCATTTTCTGCCATTTTTCCTGATTTTATTTGATCTCCCCCCACTCTCCTCGATCCTTCCCACTTGAGCCCCATCTCAGCTATACTGGTCTCTCTGCATTCCTTAAATGCATGAAACCCCACACTCTCACTTCCAGTGCACCAACTTCAAGGTCAAAGCACCGTATGATTAGGGGTTTAGTCTTAGATTCCCAGACTGAACTATAACCCCATAAGAGTGGGAAGTGTCAAGATCTGTTTCTGCTGTATGTCCAGAATAAGCAGAGTTCCAGAGATTTAATAAAAATGTAATATGTATTTGTTGAATGAATGAATAAATGACAACCCTTTCTTAGGAAAAAAGCAGTGCTATTAAATTCTTGTTTCTCTGTGAGGCATGTCTTCAGGGCAGTATTTAACATGCAATAACGCCAAAAAAAGAAAAAAATTTTCCTCTCAGGGTCTTGTCCCTGCTCTCTCCAGCCTTCTTTCTCACCGATCTCCCATTAATATTCTCTATTCATCACCCACTCCCCCCAAACACACAACAGGTAATTCCTTTATCTTGATTTTACTCTTACTCCACTTTCTTCACCTGGCTCCTTTTTACTTATTCTTCAGAAACTCATATGAAATGTCTTCTCCCTGGGGAAGCCTTCTTGGACAACCCAGGGCCCCTTCTGGCTGACTCCATACCACGTTGTACATATGCTTATTTTGTCACTTCCCAAGTATTATTGACTTGGTTTATTTCCAAGTATAATTTTAGTTACTTTGTGGGTAGAATATATTTCATTTCCCAGAGTTGTACATGGTAATCTTTCAATAATACACAAATAGCTCTTAATAAAAAATTTTAAAAATACATATTGCCAGTATCTTCTCATCACAGTCTACTAACACTAAAATATAAAATACATCCTGTAACAGAACATAAAATGTAAACCACTGAATAAAACTGGGGCTTTTGTTCTGAGGGCATTTGATCCTACTTGTGAAGAAATAACATAAAAGGCCCTACATTGACAGGAACATAACCAAACACACCCAGTCAAGCTCACTGAGACCCCAGTAGGTGTGGAGATCATCTGTCAATAGCTTTCAATAATCAAAACTTTTATTGATAATTATTTATTAAATTTCTTGATATGAATTATTAATTAAAATATTAATCAAAATTTCCATTGGTAAAGATCTAAAGGGTTCCTTTCATATTTGCAAAAATCACATCAGATATTCAGCCATGCCACATGAGCTGGCATATATACCAGGAGATAAAATATCCAAGTCAACTCCCAAGTGGTATTTTTCATTTCCTTATTAAATATACATAGTTATGACCTGGAGTAACAGTTTACATAGCTTTCCAATAAAGCCTGAAGAATGATGTTCATGTTTCTGATTATTAGGTTAATTAAAAATGTTTGTATACAATTTAAGGTTATGATAAAGATTAAGAACCATTAAGTAGAAGAAACTAATAAAAAGATAAAACAAAGTACAATGTATGAAAACTACTGAATAGGAAATAATTTTTTTTTTAAGATTTTATTTATTTGACCCGGAGAGAGATCACAAGTAGGCAGAGCAGCAGGCAGAGCGAGGGAGAAGCAGGCTCCCTGCTGAGCAGGAAGCCCGATGTGGGACTCGATCCCAGGATCCTGCCGAAGGCAGACGCTCAACCAACTGAGCCACCCAGGTGCCCCAGGAAATAAAATTTTAAACAAACTAAGAAAAGACAAACAAAATTTAATGAAAGGCAGTGGTTTAAGACAAAAGTGCTAAGCAAACAGGATTGAAAGCAACCCAGAGATCCAACAGGTATGACTTTTCTCTGCCCAGATTCTTTTAAAATGGTCTCTGTTAATTGAAGTTCCTGCAGATAATCTCACAGCAAAGGTTTAATACATAACGTCAGGCAATGGATAAGTAAGCATAATTTTATTCCCACCTCGTAGCAAAGTCGTCCCATTATCTATGTGGTCATAAATATGACTGCTCCAACTGAGAATACATACATATAAAAATCTCACATCTCTCACCAACAGCCATGGGGCAAAGATTAGGGAAGACTTCTGAGCACGGACCAGAAATGAATTTCACATTTTCTTTCATGGATATCAACGTTAATAGCTATAACGTTGTAATATAAGAAATAATACCTGTTAGCTTAAGAACTTCAAAATTCAATTTATGCTTTATTTGGAAGCCAAATAATAAATTTGTTAAAGGTCTCAGATCGCAGTCTTCTTCTAACTTTCGTTGGTTTTGAAACTTGGGGTTTAAGAAAATGTTTAAGTAAATGCAGCATTCGACATGATTTTTCTTTCAATTTCAGTCTATAGACTCTAAGATTTTAGCTTCTTCATGGGGCTAAGAAATTGATAGGTTCTAACTGAGCTTGAACTGTCAGTGCTCAGAGAGAACTGATAAATCTAAGAGTGGAAGGCTCACAGCCCAGCAGGTGCAGCCCCTCCTCCTATCCCCATGGGATGTGATGGCACCATTTTCAAAACATTCAGGTTTTGTTAAAATGTGTCATTTTTCTTCCCTACGGGTCTGAGAGATATACTACAAAGAACAAATATATCACTAAATTCAGCTGATTAGCCTATTTCAAATCGAGATGATCATTTGTAGAAAAATACACAATAATTTCTGTATAATGACTCTCTTGTTTAAGATCATCATAGCAATTTCCCCAACAGTTCATTATTAAATGTACATACCCACCCATACCTGTGGTCAAAAAGAAAAATGTAACAGTGTGAACACAAAATTTCTTACCTCCCGTCCAACCTCCTAAATTTCCATGACATCAATGATGCTGAAGACATTATTTCTGAAGAGGGAAAATAAAGCCATAAAATAGAAATATCCATGTTTGTTAACGCCTTAGCCCAGAGTATTTAGCTCTGGCTCTTGCTGGCTTTCTCCCCTGCTTCTTCCTCAAGCTAGCCCCTCCCACCCTGCCTTACCCACAGGGGCTAGGTACATCTTATCCCGTTGAATCAAGCAAGCATGACATAGAGTCTTGGCCCCTTTCACTGACACATTTGGGCAAACAATGGCCGAATGTGGCACTAGGATGGGAAGGGCAGGATAAAGGGACTCCCGTAGTGCAAACTGGTGACAGTGAGTTAAAAAGAATCACTAAAAACTTTGTGAACTGGAAGTGAAAGTGGTATCATCCCCAAGATCAATGAATGGAAAGATAAGTGGAGTGAGCTGACCCAAATGGAATGCTCAAGATCCAGCAGTTGTCTTTGAATGTAGATTGGTGTGTGTATGCTGTGTGTATGTGCACCTGCATTGTCTAGCATTTTTAGGGAGTGATCTGTTCCAAGTCAGTCCCTTTCCCAAAGAATTCAAATTCTACCTCTTTTATCAGCAAATTTGTTTGTGTTAGCCATTTTTAAAAAGTATTACACTCTGTTACCTTTTTAAATGAAGCACATGGAAATGCTAACCCACCTTTTTGAAGAAGTAGGGCAATCATTATTAATATAACTGGACCTCTGCCTCTAACATGAACAGAACCGTGTTGCCATTGAACTTGAAATTTAATGGGGCCCTTACACAAGGATCCCAACCTGCCATGACTCTTCGGTCTCCCTGGCCTTCCTTCCACTTGGCTTTGCTCTTATTTGGGCCTGACAGCTGCTACTCTACTCTGTAATTATGTACTTGGGTCTACATCCCTAGTTCTGAAGGTGATTCTTTGTCTGATATAGACGAAAGAACAAGGTGATTTTGACAGACGTTCTCACTGTTGCTCGACTTTTTCCCTTACCTCTGGGATCACTGCTGTGTTCCAGAGACTCAGAACTAATGAAATTCCCAATGCTCCAGATAAGTCTGTCTGTAAACAGAGGTAGTTCTACTTTATGAAACCACCGATAATTTGGTTTTAGTTTAAGAGAATAAAAGTAGCCTTTTGTCTAAAAATATTTTTCCATTGTCCTAAAAAAAAAAATCCATCCTCAGGGACACTCATTTGGGTCAACACGTTATCTCATATGAAGTTATGAGCTCATAACACTGCCCACCATCAGGGAGCACAGTTCAGAAGGAGAGAAAACAGGACAGCTGAATTTGAGGGGGAGGGCCAACAATATTCTGACTGAGAGAGAGAATCTGAACGGAAGGCTTTAAGGGGGCAGGGCAAGCACTGCACTTCTAGAAGAAAGCTCAACAAGAGGGTGACAGGCAACAAAGAGTCAGTGGGGCTGCCTCTCCCCATCTCCATGCACTTATGTGGGGCTAATCCCAGTTGGGAGAAGCCGACCCAGAGAAGGGATATCAGAGGGAGCCAGACCACACCTCCCATTGAGGCTCTGATACATGCACACAAAGATCCTATAGTGACAAACAGGCAAATGTCAAAAATGGGTTAAAAGAGGATGGGGTTGCTGAAGACTCTTGTCTGTGTTACTCTGATGGACCATCTCCGATGGTAGATGTGATAAAAACTTGATAGCTGAAAACATCACCAAGAGTTCTCTTTAGAAGAAATTATTGCTTAATTTCAACCACAGTTCATTATTTTTAAAAAAAATCCAATTCACTCACAATATATAAAGTCGTATTTTTGGCCTGGTAAACAGCTAGGTAGATCTTGGGGGAGTGCTGGCAGCAAGAACCTACCTTCAGTATTTTGATTAGTTCCACTTGGCTTGTGCAAAATTGCACACGTTAAATAGAGCAATGCCTTCACGGTGATTTAGCAATTATACTGCCATTATATTGGTCCCCCCAACCTTCAGGTTTTACCAAATAAATACTTTAAAGAGATCTTAACAATTTATTCCCAATAAATGGTCTGAATGCACTGCAGTGAATATACCTCGAAAAACATTGCACAGCTAGAAATCATAAGCAATCTAATTGTTCTTAGGCTCTCTGAATAGAAAATTTCCCCCAAAGATCACGCTAATCTAGGCAGGCATAAAAGAAAATCATTCCAGACTGAAAATTGTGGATTTGTATGTTTAAAAATAAGCACAGATATGGGAATAAGCCAGATAAAGTCAGAATAGAATTAAAATATCATAGATATACAAGTGGAATAAAGATAATATTACTTGTATGAATGAAAGTCTGTCCTCGTACACTTCTACACATTGTTTCTTAGCATGTCATAGTCTCTCAATGAAGAACACACAAATACAAACTACCTAAGTGTTTCAGTTATCCACTGCTATGTAACAAAATATACCCCAGAACTTAATGGCTTAAGACAAAAACTGATTATTGAGCTCGGTTCTGAGGGCGGCCTATGTTTCTTCTCTCCCATATGACAAAGGCAGCTGACACTCTTAGGATGGAAGGTCAAAGAAGACTGGGACTTCCTCTACCTGGTATGTCTCCCACCACAGTTTCTTCAAGTGGCCTCTCTCTCCAGTAGGACAAAGTGAGCTTCCTCACATCATGGCAGCTGGGTTCCTGAAAAGTAGAAGCAGAAATATTTAGACCTTAAGGGGCTAAAGCATCACTTCCGCCATGATATGGAAGTTCCAGATTAGAATGCAGACTAATGAACTCGTTTTTTAAAAAGCCTTATACAAATTCCTTTCGGCACATGAGAAAGCATACTAATGAGAAGCACGAATCCACAATAACATCAAAAACCAAGGACAAGCCGTGTGCTTGCCTCAGAATCAAGGAAGGGTTGTAGAATGTCAGTGGAAGGAAATGAAAAAAATGCCATTAATGACTGATGCACATTCTACCTCCTGAATCAAGATGATGAGACGGGGAAATGAGAGATACCAAATCTTAGTGCCAACCCCAGTAGGGGGACAAGAACGCTGCACTAACTTAGAAACAATAAGTACAAGACAAAAGAGAAAGAGGTAAATCTAATGAAATGAGAAATTAACATGATACAAAGACTTGTTTTCCACTCTCTTCTGTGTCAAATTTTTAATGGTGCACCAAGCACGTGATATGTGGACACAGATTATGGAGTCACGGAATGAATACATTTTATTCAGGATAGCACAGAGAGCACAAGTAGGGGGAGCAGCAGGCAGAGGGAGAGGGAGAAGCAGGCTCCTCGCTGAGCAGAGAGCCCAATGCGGGGCTCGATCCCAGAACTCCAGGATCATGACCTGAGCTGACGGCAGATGCCTAACCAATTGAGTCACCTGGGCACCCAAGAGCCAGATTTCGACAGATAGTCCAGAATATCTCTTAAGCGTCTTACGACTTTGTGTGTGTGTACATGGCTTTGACCCACGCCATACATGTCAGCCACACTGACTCACCCATGCTGAATTCCACTGACAGCAGACGTCATCAGGCTCCTGGTACGTTAGATGTTCTTCTTCCACTAGAACACTCTGACTGCCTGGCCAGTCTCACGCATCGTACAGGGCAGCTGCACTTTCCACTCCCTTCTGCCACTTTCTGAGCTTGAAGCATTGGTTTCCTCTTTCCTCAACACACCTCTGTTACAGCAATGCCAAATTGTTGTATTACTATTTGGAAGGAAGGGGTTTTTGATGTCTGATGATGGAAGATTTGGGCTTTTTGGAAAAGTAAAGAAAATATAAATAACAACCAGCCATGAATGTATCACTCACAAGGAGAATTGAGCCCTCCTGAGAACATCTCCCTGACCCCATTTCCTACTTTCCCAACCTTGCTCTGACACAATCGCTACCCCAACTTGATATTTACCTTTATTATGCACGTCCCTATATTTTAGCTACATACCCATGTATAAAATAGTCAGGAATTTTACATGTTAGTAATTCCATGTAATTGACATGCTAGAAATACACTTTTGCACCTTGCTCTTTTTTTGCTCAACATTCGATTTCCACATCAATCCATAATGGTTCACATAGTTCTGCCTCATTCTTTTTTTTTTTTTTTTTCTTTTTGGGAACAGAGGCAGAGGTGCACTCTGAATTGAACAGATTCCATGTGCAATAATGCAAGCTTCATTGATAATGGCTCAATACTCCATGACTCCTAGAGTCGTATATGGACCACCTCTCCAGAACGAACCACAGATTTTGTCACATACATCTTGTTTGCAGTGTATTGGTATTCCTTACCTGTTAGATCCTGCAAGACAACTTTGTCTTTTTCACCTGGTGTGATGAATTCCAGATGTTGTATGAGTAACAATTAAATAATTCCCCTGTTGATGAATATTTAGCTACTTTTGTTATTACAAACCATGAGAATGACCAGCCTTGTTAACAGCTTCTTGTGAAATTGTATCAGTACTTGTTCAGAACTGTTTCATTCACTTTAGTTGCTGCATGGTGTACCATTGTGTTACTCCGCCACAGTGTATTTTCTTTTCTACTGGCAGATATTTCCACTTTGACTTGTATTTCACTCTTCCAAACAGTGTTGAAAGGACTTTATTTTTTTATGTTTGGTTGTGCTCATGGGATTATCTCTGGTTGTATGCATAAGTCACAGAAATGGCTAAATATGCACTAGCAGCCCCCAAGGCTCCCCATTACCTCACCCACTTGCCAGTCCGTATTCTGGAAATTTACATTTTTTTTTCCAAAATGATGAAAGTGTATTTTGTAGTTACTTTAATTTTCATTGTATAAAAATTGAGTTTGGGAGCATCTGGATGGCTTAGTCAGTTGAGCATCTTTATTCAGCTCAAGTCAGAGTCCCAGGGTCCTGGGATCAAGTCCTACATCAGGCTCCCTGCTCAGGAGGGAACCTGCTTCTCCCCTACTCATAATCTCTCTCTCTCTCAAATACATAAATAATATCTTCCAAAAAAAATTGAATTTGAGCAACTTTTTGCACACTTATTAGTCAATTACATTTCCTATTGCATGAATAACCTATACCAAAACTTTGGCCAATTGTTTGATGGAGTTGTTTGATTTTTGCTTACTGATTTGAAAGAGTCCTTTATGTTTCCTGGACAATAATCTATGAGGTATTTGTGAGTAACTTCTGGCAGTGTTGGGGGCTTTTTTTTCCCCCCAGTATTGATGGACAGAATTTTTTATATTACTTAGCATTTTTTGTTTTTGGTTCTTGTTTAAAAGACTTTCCAACTTCAAGTCCATAAAATTACTCTCCTATTTTCTTCTTGAAGTTTAAAGTTTTGTTTTTCACATTTAGATCCTTAATCTACCTGGAATTAGATGTTGCCTATGATGTGGGAATAGAGTTAGTTTTTTCCCTTAAAAATGCCCCAGCAACATTCATTGACTAGTCTAATTTTTCAACGCTGATTTAGAATGCTACCTATGACTCTTGTATTATTTTAACTTCTCTCTCTCCTTACTGGTCAACACTTACATGTTAACTAGGTACTAGGTACTATTCCAGACACCAAACAAGTATTAATTCACTAAGTCCTCATTCAGGTGAGGAAACTGGTAATCAGAGAAGTTAACTGAGTTACATGACACAGCTATTAAGGGTCAGAAACGGGATTCAAATCCAGTCTGTGGTTCCAAATTAAGAGTCCATATTCTAAACCATTGGGATATTTATGGCATTATACTATAAAGGTTTGTTGTCCTGTCTTTGCTTTTAAAATATTTGTCTTTATCTTTGAGGCTATATATTTTTACTAGATTTGACCATGTGTGGTATTTTTATCTTGTTTGAGATTCATTATGGTTGCTGAATATGGAAATCTGTGTTGTTCAGAAATTTACCAAAAGAAAGGACACCTTAAAAGCTGCTTTCCCCTATTCTCTCCAATTTCTCTGGAACTTCTACTAGACATATTTTTAACTCTTTATTCACATTATCATGTCTCCACATACTCTACAGAAAAGTGTTTTAGGAAAGGGTCTAGAAGTTTCTTATAAAACTATGATCCAGCACTTCTGCCCCTCCATATTTACCCCAAAGAAATGAAAATAGATATATTCACATATCTATTTTCACATACATATGTATATGTATAAATATATTTAAAATATGTATCCACAAAAAGACTTGTACAAGAATGTTCATAGCAGTTTACTCATAATAACCAATCTAGAAACAACCCTATGCCCACCAATGGGAAAGTAGATAAATAAATTTTGGTATATTTATATAATGGAATGATGGTATCATCAATATAAATGAAATCTTTAAAATATTATAAAAGTAATCCACATTAAAGAGTACATACCACGGGGCGCCTGGGTGGCTCAGTAGGTTAAAGCCTCTGCCTTCGGCTCGGGTCATGATCCCAGGGTTCTGGGATCGAGCCCCACATCAGGCTCTCTGCTCAGCGGGGAGCCTGCTTCCTCCTCTCTCTCTGCCTGCCTCTCTGCCTCCTTGTGATTTCTGTCAAATAAATAAATAAATCTTTAAAAAAAAATAATGGTTTAAAAAAAAAAGAGTACATACCATAAGATTCCATATATGACATTTTAGAATAAGTAAAATTTATCTGTAGGGTAAAAACAGAACAGTGGTTGCCTCCAGGGCTGGGGTTCAAGTGAGGGTATGAATGACTGAGAGGTGTATGAAGTAAAGGAAATATTTTATATCTTGGTAGGAGTTAGAATTCCCCAGACATATGCATTTGTCAAAATGTGTCAAATATGTCATTTAAATTTTATTAATTCCACTAAATGTACATTTTACTTCAAAGAGCCATAAATATTTTCACTTACTAGATAATGTTATTTACAAGAATAAATATAGTTAATGTATTTTTTCACAATACAGCTAATGACTATGGTTAATAATATGTGTGTCAGATTATTTAGGCATGAAAATATCTGCAACTCAATTGAAAACATCCAGAAATAAGATAAATTGATGGATAAGTAAATGAGACATGTTTTAAAGGAAATATAACAAAATGTTTACAGTAGTATAGTTTTAGATATTCACAGTAAAATTCTTTCAACTTTTTTCTATGTTTGAAAATTCTCATAATAAAATATTGGGGAAAATCTGTTTGCTTTTTTTATGGTATCTTGTTCCTTTCTTGTTTTGATTCCATATTTTATGTCTTCAATTATTTTAAAACGTTTTCTTTCATGGTTGCTATCTGAACTTCTAGTTGAAGTTCCTAAGGATCAAATTCAATTGTTTACTATGTCTGATGGTGCTCACTCATGGTGAATTGTTTCCTTGTGTGTTGTAATTATGTATTGTAAACTCATATTCAGATGGGCCTGGCTTGAGGATGTTTTCTGGGAGGCAGAGTTTCCTTTTGTTTCAGTCTCATGTTTGAAGGTTATTTCCAACTTGGAATGGTTTTTAATTTTTTAAATGTAATTTCCAGTACAAGATCTTTAAGATCAAGAAGACAGTGTAAGTTCTTACCCAAATCTTAGCTAATTTATTTCTTCCTAACTTGTCTTCATGCTCAGACTGAGGAGAGCTTTCATCTTCCTGTGTGGCAGCCCTGTATTTCCCTGTTCTACTCTTGAACTAAGATACAAGACATCTAAAAATTCTGAACTTTATGTTGGGGTTTCATCCCAAAACCGTAGCTCTTTTAGGTCCACTGGTTATTCCCTATCTCCTAATGGGTCTAAACCCAAAATCTTTGGTTACCAAGGGAAACAACATTCTACTGGAACAAAGAATTTCAATTTTTTTATTACCTTTATTTGGAGCCCCTATGGATTTAGTTTACTTTTCTGTAAACTCCAGAATTTCTAGGTTTTTATGGCAGAAGGATTTTAACATTTTTAATCCCTCAAATTCCCAGAAATTGAAGTCATTCATTGTTTGGCTAGATACTGTTAATCACTAATGTGTGTTCTTAGATTGTGTCTGACAGATATCATTGAGACCTTACCTAACACAACACTTAATATAAGGCATATAATCAACAAATACTTGTTAGTGATTTTGATTGTACATTACAAATAGATTTAGAAAATGTGAATTAAGTATTACTAATGATATCTAATTTTTATAGTCAGGATCTCATTTAATCCTCACAACTATATGTTATGTTGGGTAATAGTAATCTAATTTAGAAACTTGAAAACTTGGGCTTAACTTGGGAGTTAAATAACTTTCCCAAAGGCACAAATCTAGGAAAGAGTAGATCTGAGTTTCAAGCAGAGAGCTCTTTGATTCTAGTCAACACTATCACATAAGTTATTAGAAAAGACTAAAAATAGAATAATTGAATAAATGAATAATTAATATATAAATTCATACAATTATTAAGATAGCCATGAAAGACTCCTGGCAAAGATGGTGTTTTCAAACTTTCAGAATATAAATTGTTCTTTTATGTTTTTGAAAAGAGCAAAAGTCATCTGAGCTAAATATTTTCAGCAAACATCACAGACCTAGGGAAATACATGTATTATATAAAGAGCCATACAAGGCTAAGCTAAAATAAGCAATGTCTTATACCTAGCAATCACACCAAGGAAAACAACCTCAAATATAGGCAAAAATTATAGGAATAAAAAATTAATTAAGATGTTATTTATAATGGAAAAGCTTATTTATTTGTTTGTTTGTTTATTTACTTACTCTTTTTTAAGAGAGGGAGCATGAGAATGTGCTTGCAAGCAGCAGGAGGGGCAGAGGGAGAGGGAAGAAGAGAGAGAATCTTTTTTTTTAAGATTTATCTATTTATTTTAGAGAGAAAGAGAGAGAGCAACCGGGGGAAGGGTGAAGGGAGAAGGAGAGAATCTTCAAGCAGACTCCCTGCTGAGCATGAATCCTGATGTGGGGCTCGATCCCAGGACCCAGAGATCATAACCTGAGATGAAATCAAGACTTAAATGCTTAACCAACTGAGCCACCCAGGGGCCCCCAAAAGTTTTTGGTTGTTTTTTTTTAAAGAACCTAAATACTCAACAACAGTAATAGTTAGGGAACCTGTGATATGTCCATTCATTGAGCTATTATACTACTATAATAAGGGATAAATTAAAGATAAAAGAATGTTGGAAAATTCTTATTGAATTAAGAAGTGTAACATAAAAATCCAGAGGTTTACAAACTGTAATATAATGTATGTGTGGAAAATACTGAATAAAAATGTATATCCAAATAACTATCATGGTTTTGGGATTTATTAAAAAGAATATGAATATTTGTGGATTAAATTTCTCTATTCTTCAAATTAATTGGATGGAATTTTCACTTTTATTAAAGGAATATTTTATAAATACACATATCTTTTCATATATTTATAGCTTATCTTCATTGACCTCAAATTCTATTAAATTTGGGGCACCTGGGTCGCTCAGTGGGTTAAAGCCTCTGCCTTCAGCTCGGGTCATAGTCCCAGGATCCTGGTATCCAGCCCCACATCTGGCTCGCTGCTCAGTGGGGAGTCTGATTCCTCATCTCTCTCTCTCTGCCCACCTCTCTGCCTACTTATGATCTTTGTCAAATAAATAAATAAAATTTTTTTTTAATTTTTTAAAAATTCTATTAAATTTAAGATGAGCCACACTATGTCAGAAGCCTCCTTTTTTAACCTTAATATCAACTATTTGCCAACATGAATTCTCTGCTACAGAGAACCAGGGCTTCCTGATGTTTGTTTCCTAAATCCAAACCTGCTTTTCCTCTTTCCCCTGGCTTAGGTTGTCCTCCTCCCTAAGAGTTTTGCACAACCTTGTCGTATCTTTGCCTATAAAAGCCTACCTGTTGTTTCAGGTCCAACTGAAAAGTCACCATCATTATAAAGCCTTGCCTGATTCCCTTGCTTGGTCATGATTGCCTTCATTTTATTTACTCTCACCCTTGGCAGAACCATTTGTGCTGTAGGAATAGCAAGACCCTACACAAATCTGGCCTTGAAGCAAATGGCATTCTTCAAAGTTGCTGGGGGTGTTTTCTGTCCTGTTTTGTTTTTGTTAACTGGAGTTTTGTTTTGCAACCTCAATGCAAATTTTTGCAGTTGTCACAATCTTCCCCAGTCAACAATTTCTTTGTGTTTGGGAGAAGTGTACTGCATATTTTAATCACTCGTTTTTCACAACTTAATTTTTTGATTGATCTCTGTTGCTGATAAATGGTCGCACCCACTATTACTATAGTTCCATTTCAGAGGTCATCAGAGGTCTACACCAGAAGCTCCCCATATTCCTGCTGGATATCCCTCCTTTCCTCTCCCTGAAATGCATCCACAATGGGACACTGAGCATATTATCTTGTAAGGGACTGAGCATTTGTCGGCATTTCCCTCTAAACGTGGGATATGGAATTTTCTCACTCACTAAAGTACCCCCAGCATGAACCCACAGAGAAAATGTTTGTTAGATGGAAAAATGCACTTATGGCCACTGGGATTGCATAGCTAAGTTCAGATTAGTTGAAACTACTGGTCCTCTGCTTGGTCCTCCTCTGAGTAGCCCAGGTTTGCAAAAGTGTGGGGGCGCAGGTGTTGCTCTTGCTAGGAAGAAATGCCCTGGGCATGCCACTCACTTCACAATCGTTTTTAGTTTTTTGTTTTGTTTTTTTTTAATCTGACCACATCTATCTCAATACACTGTTTTACTATAATGTGTAAAAATTTCAAAATACAATTTCTAACCCTAAAATTCATGTTTACATAGACCGTAAGGTTTTTACAACTGTACCTGCTTAAATTAAATTAAACACAAAGCAAGAATAAGTTTATGTAGAAAAATTAAGTGCTCTCCTTTCTGCAGCTCCTCTGGGGAAGGTGTTGGTTCACCTTGGGAGGTCAATAATCTTTTGTTGTTGTTATTATTATGTTCAGTTAGCACTCATGCATAGAGGAAAGCCCTGAGCGGTGGTAGAGGGAACTGTACAGTGGGCAAAGCTTTCGCTGTGTCCTGTCTAACTTAACTCCTTCTCCCACTCCCTCCTCACCCCCTTTTTATCCTTTCTCATCTCTTATTATTGAGTGCTACGTATGAGTGTCTAACACATGGTGCGTTATACCCAGGAGGGACTCAGTGGGTATCGAACTGTGTTTTTCATAAACTAAACTGGGCAAAGATCACTAGCAAATTCCAACTCTTAGCAAAGCAGAGCCCTTAGAACTCGAGACCTCCTAAGATAGTAACTAAAATACCAACACCAAAGTCTTCAAAAGAATAATTTTTTATTAACTTCATTTTTTACTTTTTTATTTTTATTTTTTGGTAGGTTCACAGAATAGAAAAGGACTCCACAGAGAGTCAAGAGGACCAGATAAACCACCATCTAAAGGTGGCCAGAGTTGAGCCCCTATTTCCATAACAGAGCCACACTGCGCAAGGGTAAAGGCCAAGTTTAAGTGTCATAGTGGATCCAGTTCTCCCAACACAATCCATCCATCAGCCTAATCCTTATTCAGGATGCTCAAAAATGGCAGTTTTCAGTTTCTCAGGAATCTAAGTGTCTGCAGTGTACTTTGTGCAATGAAATAAAACGTATTTTTAATATATGGCCGAGACTTACATCCTCAAGAGCCAAGATTCAGAGCAAATATTTCCACATTAATTGAAAATTTTATTGTCAAATATATTTCATGGTTTATTCATGCAGAATGGTGCTTCTTGTCTTCTCCCATTCATTCCAATGATTTCACGGAGAAGCCAGAGGCTATTTTCAAAATTGGGGTGACATTTAAAATCAGGGTGACCGTTTTTCTCACATGCAAAAATAATGATTTTTTCCTTTATGCTGAGTATCTTATCCACTGAGTGATTTTGCTTATAATAGTACCTTTCCTTCTTAGCTCACAGGATAGTTACAAGGATCCATGTGAATCTGCTACATGTGAATCAGCTACATAAACTGTAGAGGTTTTACAAATATTGTAGATTATTATCATCATTATTATTTTTCATCCAAAGTAAGACTCAAGCATCAAGGACTCAAGGGGATATGGAACCCAATTGAGGAAATTAATTTTGAAATGTACACAGATCAGAGAAAGAGAGAGGGGGAGAGAGACAGCCCTCTGATTAAGGCGTTGTTCTGGGATAAGATTGCCTGTGTTCAGTTCTGCCTTCCCCCATTACCAGCTCTTTAATCTTGTGCAACTGATCTAAGACCCAATATTTTTAATTTGTAAAACAGGGATGCTAAGAGTATTTTATCAGATTTCTATGTGAGTGAGTTAGATCATATATATGAATTGTTTCCTATATGGTAAATGCTCACTCGTTATCTATTTTGATTTCACTACAATATAAGTGCCATTACGGTCGTCACTTATTCATTCTCTAAGCCAGTGTTTATTACCAGGCTCTGTTCTGGGCGCCGAGTATCCAGTAGTGAAGAACGAACAAGTTCCTCGCTGCCAGACTATAAACAAGTAATTCAAGTTACTTTGGGGAGTGAAAAGTACCACAAAGAAGCTAATACAGAGTAACTGCGTAGGGCTACAGTAGCTCAGAACTGGAAGCAGGCACCTTAGACAGGTGTCAAGGAAGGCCATTCAAGAGGATGGCAAGTGACCTCAGCCCTTGTCATCATTCGGGTCTTAGGTAACATGTGCCAGGCCTGGGAAGATCTGAGAGAAAAGAACTTCAGACGGAGGAAGTAACATTTGCAACATGTCTGCAAGAGGAACTAGCTTGTTGTGTTCAGGAGGCAGAGGGCCCCCAGTCTGCTTTGCGCCTGATGAACGAGAGGAGGAGGTAATGAAGAGAAGGGCAGCCACATCACAGGGAGCCTGACAGGCCCTATTAAAAGGCTGAACAGTGTTCCAATTGCATTACGACTTGAAACCCCATGGTTCCTGGCATACTCTTTTAAAAATGTAACTAATATATGCACAAAGTATTTTTTTAAATAATTGTACTAACAAGATATTTAGGATACTTAGAGACTTTAAGGCTCTCAAGAGAGGCCTTGTTTCAAGGAAAAATTGGAAATTAGCTATGCCAGCCATTTTTAGAACAGTGGTATCTATTTAATTTGGCAGTTTCTCTTTTTTTAAATTATTTTTATTAACATGTAATGTATTATTTGCCCCAGGGGTACAGGTCTGTGAATCATCAGGCCTACACATTTCACAGCACTCACCATAGCACATACCTTCCCCAATGTCCATAACCTAGCCACCGTCTCCCTACCTCCCTCCCTTTAGCAACCCTCAGTTTGTTTTGTGAGACTAAGAGTCTCTTATGGTTTGTCTCCCTCCCAATCCCATCTCGTTTCATTTGTTCCTCCCCCACAAGCCCCTGCCCTGTCTCTCAAATTCCTCATATCAGAGAGATCATATGATAATTGTCTTTCTCTGATTGACTTATTTCACTCAGTATAATACCCTCTAGTTCCATCCACATTGTTGTAAATGGCAAGATTTCATTTCTTTTGATGGCTGCATAGTATTCCATTGTATATATATACCACATCTTCTTTATCCATTCATCTGTTGACGGACATCTAGGTTCTTTCTATAGTTTGGCTATTGTGGACATTGCTGCTATGAACATTTGGGTGCACATGCCCCTTCGGATCACTACATTTGTATCTTTAGGGTAAATACCCAGTAGTGGAATTGCTGGGTCATAGGGTAGCTCTATTTTCAACATTTTGAGGAACCTCCATGCTGTTTTCCAGAGTGGATGCACGAGCTTGCATTCCCACCAACAGTGTAGGAGGGTTCCCCTTTCTCTGCAACATCTGTTGTTTCCTGACTTGTTAATTTTGACCATTCTGACTGGTATCTCATTGTGGTTTTGATTTGTATTTCCCTGATGCCAAGTGATGTGCAACACTTTCCCATGTGTCTGTTGGCCATCTGGATGTCTTCTTTGCAGAAATGTCTGTACATGTCTTCTTAATTTGGCAGTTTCTCTTAAAGCAAGAGCTCTCCTTTGTCCATCATTTTCCAGAAAAAATGGCTATTCTGAGCCTACTTCACTGGGCAAAGGCAGACTTTGCTTTGAACCTGGAGCAAAGATTGTCACATGGGGAATTATAGTACGGGTGGTTTATATCTGTGATGATGTATTTATGTGTGTACTGTCCAAAATGTGGCTATGGAACCCTTAACGCGTGACCACCATGATTGAGGAACGAAATCTTGAATTTTACTTAATTTTAATTAGTTCTCATTGAAAGAGTCCTCTGTGGCTTGTGGCCGCTGTAATGAGTAGTGCTGGATATCATTTTCTCTGCCTTTGCCATCTACCTTCTTGAAGTGGCCCATCAGCCTCCTGGAGTTCATCCTCTTTCTGTGTCCTCTGACTCCCTGTGAGTATGTGCTGTGGTTCAGTGGCGAAGCTGTTTCAAAGTCTGTCCATGGATAGGATTCCCACATGAGCCAGTTAGACTCCTGTGCTCGTTGGTCCTGACTCTTCCCTGAGCCACAGCCATCTCTCACGTCTGTGGGGAGATGAGAAGGACCTCATGTGACAGAAAGCAGCCTGTCTCTGCTCTTCAATCTGTAACCCTCCACTGCTAAGAGGCATTTCTCTCTTTTGGCAAAAACAGCTTCATACATCTGCTTACCAACTATCCTTGCAGTTCCTTCTGCCTAGGATAGGGGGCACGTCTATTTCAGATCAAAAAAAGAGGAGAGCTGCACCCGAATTAGCCTGAACTGCGTTGCTCCAAAGTCCAAGGAATTCCTATATTCATGTCAGTCATATTCCCATTATCGCTCAGAGTGAAGCAACTGGATAATGATTGTTGGAAGAAATGAAACAGCTACTTGAATTTTATTGCAAATAAACCATCTCACTTTTAAAGACAGTGCTCCACTGTAACTTCAGGAGGACGGCAGGAAGAGAATGCAGGGATTTTTGGCTTTTCTACTCAAGTTTACCTCGATCCCAGGAGTAAGTCAGTCACAAAGATGATTACAAGAAGCCTCGCAGCAGGTTATCAGAGTGATACTTGTGGCAGTTCAAGCTGGCTTGTTCATGTGTTATTTAGTGCTGCAAACACTATTTCCAGACTTAAACATTTTTTTACAAATGTTATTTAGTTTTCTTGGACATCAAAGAACACTTTAAAACAGATTCTGATGAGTCAGGTATAAATAAATCAGAGGCATGCATATTAAATGTCTATGAGGGAAACAAATCTGGAAGAAATATGCCTGAGGGAAAATTCATTTGTGACATCTTGGAACAGACCATTTAAAAAATATTTATTTTTCACAATTTACCTATTATAGAATCTAAAATTAAAAGCTTCTTTTGATACTCATATAATAGATTCCATTGTTCATATATAGTAATCTCAAAGCACCCTGTCATAGCAAAGCTCTTTTTGATATGTATAGAACCACTAGTGATTGAGTTGGTAAAAACAGCTTTCCAGAATTTCTATGGTGGATGTGATTACTCCATTCAAGGACACTAAAGCCATTCTTATCCAGTTAATCTCAGTAGCAGCATCTTGAAGCATCTATGGTGTTAACAGTTTAAGTTTCTTTTAATGAATCCTTTCCCTTAGGTTCTCTGACCTAAGAGGTTTGAGGACTTCTTCACAGTGCTCTATTCTAGAGTGATATTTTTCGAATTCACGTATCTAGGTCCAAGTACTGCATGTCTTTAGATCCCCAGAGGGGCAAGATTATTAGTGTGGAAATGTTGGTGTTATTTCAAATATAAGTATATTCACAGACACAGAAAGTATATGAAAATGCTCAATCCCAGAGTGGTTATTATTTTTGCTTATATTTTAAATATCTTCATAATTTTAAATATCTACAAACACAAGATAAGAAGTATCTTAGAAGTGTATTGGACCTTAGGAAAAAGAACCAAGACCCCCAGTTCGGGAAGCATCATTCCAGAAACTACGCATTAGTCAGTTACAATTTAGTGAAACTCTGCCTTATCTTACGTGGATCTGTGGAATGTAAACTCATCACTGCTATATCCTGCTTAGTTATCATAGAGACTGTTAAATAATAGCAATAACTTTTTGTCTGCAAAACTAATAAGTTAAAGAGGTAATTAATTTCTGAGTAGAAATAAACCCACTGGCAGTCTGTCCATCGTTAACTATCTTGCAATGCTACAGCAATCTAATCATCACTTAGTTCTTAGCACAGAATATGAACATGCTCACCGAGTTTTCTAACTTGCGAATGTGTGTATGATGTCCTTCTGTTGGCCAGTAAACAAAAACAATGTTATTCTATTAGGAGATGCTTTGACCAGGAGAAGATCTTGTCAGGAAATTCAGATCTGTGTGATCCAATCTAATTCTCCACAATTTTTATCAAAGAGATTAACACATTGACTCTGAGGTCAACTAGGGTCAGCTATGTTGACCGAATGAAT
This sequence comes from Enhydra lutris kenyoni, assembly GCF_002288905.1. NCBI lineage: Eukaryota > Metazoa > Chordata > Mammalia > Carnivora > Mustelidae > Enhydra > Enhydra lutris. The sequence goes on along the minus strand of NW_019154125.1, from coordinate 6,665,252 downwards.
AGGTTCATATATTTGTGGAAACTTGCTTTTCAGCCAATTCTTCAAGTTAGGACAATGAATTCACTTAATAAATATTTGTTAAGTGTCTATTATATGCAAAGCAATATAAATAGGTACTTTCAGGGGTATGAAGTTGTATGAGATAGCACATAGCCACAAGAAACTCACTGAAGGGATCATGAGTAGATTGACTTTCAGGCTAAGAAATGGACAAAATACCTTCAGAACATCTTGCAGATGCCTCTTGGTAAATGTGTGATCTTTGGACCAAGTAACTATATAAAGTTTAATGCTTGATGAGAAGATATTTCTGGAGGAAAATAATTAATTGAACCAAATTCAGTCTCCAGAAAGTTGTCCTTCAATAGGCATAATTTTCTTTTTGCTAATTCCTATATTATATTAAACCCTATATTAAAATAGTTCAAAAACAGCTAGCACTATACTTCATTTTGAGTAATTAACTCAAAAACTTCATGCTTTTGAATAATGTTGTTCCATAATGAAACCAGATACTAAAAAAATATGAATAATCTAATCTACAGTCTTGTAGAGGTTACTTTATCCAGAAATGTCTATTAACCAAGTCTTGTGTAGAATGGAAATTGATGTTCATAATTATGTCCTAAAGGAGGCATCTGGAGATCTCAAAATACCTTCTTAAAAAAAATGTCATCTAAAGCAGAAAGCAATAATCAGTCAACAAATTTGTATTAGTCTCTATTATTATAGATAGAGACAATACAAAAATATGTTAAGATGTGGTTCCTGTTCTCAGGAAGCTTAGAACCATAGAGAAATTTATAATTCACCCAACAAATCTTTAATAAAGACCATGTAGAATATTGAAAAGGGGAATTTTGTCTCCCATCCCCATGTCCTTCCTAGCCCTCCTGCCCTCAAATGAAAAGAAGTTGCTATTGGCCAAAACCTGAGACTTCTATTGGACTTTGTTTCTCCAATGGGAGGGACCATCACCCATACTCTGAGGCCATCTTTCACTTCCTGCTTCCATGAGGTGGGTAAGCAGATTTCTCAGATCCAGTCACTCTAGATTCCAAAGAGAGGTGTTAAGCCTGGGCCATGTCCTCCTGCACAAATATTACCAAAGAGGACTGTGTTGGAAGAGATGGAATGATTATTAGCTATTAATAAATCAGTATTTTATTAAGAATTGCTATATAATAATCTCTTCACTTGAAGCTATGAAGAAAAGGAGAATAAGTAACAAATTTACCAACATCATGCTTTGAACTGTAAATTTGGCATTAGGGCAGAGAGTAAAACTAAATTTATATTTATTCATGTTATCATAAAGTTACTGTATGCATTTAACTTTTTCTCAGCCTTACCGAGATGCAATCGACATATAACATTGTATAAATTTAAGATGTACAAATGTGTTGATCCCATACACCTATATACTGCATTATGAGTAGCACCACAGCCTTAGCTAACACCTCCATTGTGTCACACAATTACCATTTCTTCTTAAGGGGAGAACTTAAGATCTACTCTCTCAGCAACTTTCAAGTATGTAATAGAGTATTGTCAACTATATTCACAATGTTTTGTATTTGGTCCCCAGAACTTATTCATCTTCTAACTAGAAATTTGCAATCTTTGGCCCACATCTTCCCTATATGCATTTAACTTTACCTTTAATTGTTAGTTTGAAAATATGTGTGATTTCCATGTATTATTTTGTAAACCATATTACTGTATGCTTTTTTATACATAGCTATCCTGTGTATCTTAAGAGGAAATGCTAGAAAATGAAAGGAAGATTTCATAACAGAACATAAATGAGTTATTATGTTACTAACACTGCCTCCCTCATCCTTTTCTACTGTAGGCAGCTGGTGGGCAAACTGTGTTATTTCAGTATTAACTTAGGGGCCGACAATTAGCAGTGCTTAAAATGGCTTGTTGAATGAATGAATGAATGAATGAACGAATGAATGAATTTCTAACCAGGGTTTGGAGAAAAATAGTTAAGATGCTACCCAAAATCTACTGTCTACATAATCTAACCATCTTTTGGGACTTATCAATGAACTAAAAATTAATTACTGAGGTGTCTGGGTATGAATGCATCCGTGGTCTCTTTGCATCAGTAAGTAAAAGATGATGTTACTGGATTGCAAGATGTTTCTGACTTAGAGTAGCCCTTATGGTATAACAATGACCTTCAAGCATGTTTCCTAGTATCACCTCTTTCTCTCTCTCTTTTTCTCTCTCTATGCACATGTGTGTGTCACACAGTTATCAAAATCGAGATTTTTAAAATTAATATTATCTCATCGTTAGTTCATGTTCAAATTTGCCAGTTGTTCTTATGATGTCCCTCATAATTCTGTGTTCCTTGTCAATGCCCACATATTACTTTTAGTTGTCCTATCTCTAGTCTCCTTTACTCTGAAATAGTTATTCAGTCTTAATTGATGTCTCTTGCCTTCTGAAGTGGAAAGGTATAGGCAGTTATTTTGTAGAACGTCCTTAAATTTAGGATATACACATATCACCAAAATCAAACTAATTGAATTTTAGCACATGCTTAAAATCAGTCTCTAATTCCACCTGCTGTGCAGACCAAAAGTCCACATCTGTTCTTAGATGAAAGATGGAGAGGGTTCTGTTTTGCCAACTTCTAAAATGTGAGCTTAGTCTACAATCATTTTGACAAATTTGCTGCAGGGAAAATTTGGAGCATTGGAAATGGGCCCAAAATGAAGGGTCACATGCATGAACTCCCAGCCAAATGTTTTGCCAACAGCAACGATTTAATTGACAGGTCATATTCAAATAACAAACATGTAGCTATTGATGATATTGTTGATGACTGAGACAGAGAAAATTATACTCCACATCTTTTTCTATATAGTTTTTATTTTGACATAATTTCAAACTTAGAGAAGATTTCTGGTGTAACTATATTACCCTTTACCAATGCAATTCACCAGTTGTTTACATTTCACTCCATTTTGCTTTCTCATCCCTCTTTCTGTCTTTCTATGTGGTTTGTGTGTGCATACATCTGTGTGTGAGTGTGTGTACTTTATGCATGTATCTATATACGTATATATGTTTGCATATTTTTTCAGAGCCATTTGAATAAGTTGTAGACATCATGATGTTTTCAACCTAAGTCTTCAGTATTTATTTTCTATGGATAAGGATATTTTCTTATGTAACTACAACACAGTTATCAAAATCAAGATTCCTAGAGTGGATATATCTAATTTGCCATCCATGTTCAAAGTTTATCAGTAGTTCTATAATGTCTTTTATTGCTTTTTTTCCTTGTCCATGACTAGACATTGCATTTAGTCATCTTGTCTCTTTAGCTTTCTTTAATCTGGGATACTTTCTCAGAGTTGCTTGTTTCTTGCTCTTGATATTTTTGAAGTATACAGGCAGTTACTCTGTGAGTTATTCTCAAATCGGGTTTGCTATTTTGAGGATGTAGTTTAGAAAGTGCTGTAGAACCCCAGTTGCCTGAATAGGTCTGTTCTATGAACATTCCTGGGTATCTGCGATGCCCAACATTGGGATAATTGCTTTAAATTGAGACACTCTGGGCGCCTGGGTGGCTCAGTGGGTTAAGCCTCTGCCTTCAGCTCAGGTCATGATCTCAGGGTCCTGGGATCAAGTCCCACATCGGGCTCTCTGCTCAGCGGGGAGCCTGCTTCCTCTCTCTCTCTCTCTCTCTCTGTCTGCCTCTCTGCCTACTTGTGATCTCTCTCTGTCAAATAAATAAATAAAATCTATAAAAAATAAAAATAAATTGAGACACTCTAGAACCCAGTATAACACTCTGTGATTATGTGAGTTTCAGAATGGGCTACGCAGCTATAACAAGATGCAAATGTGGCTTAAACTGAACTTTACTTCTTGCTTATGTAACAGGCCAGTGAAGAGTGTCTAGAGCTGATTGGGTACCTCAGCCACTTTCAGTGCACAGCTTCTCTCCCAGGTCCAGAGCGGCCGCTCTAGGTCTTGCTATTACCCAACCAGTGGGAAGAGCCAGAGATGTACACCCATGTCCCTTTTGAGAGATGTCCTCTGGAGATAGGACAACATCACTTCTGCTTATACCCAACTGTGCAGAATTCAGACACATAGAACACACCAACCTGTAAGAGAGGCTAAGAAATGGGGTCTCCAATGGGTGGTCATGTATCCTACAGTCCCCTTACCACAGAGAGGGAGAAGAGTGCTGATAGACATCTGATAGTCGCCAATCCAGGGACTATCTATACATTAACACTTCCTGAGTAGCAGATGCTCATTTAAAGAGGACAGTATCCAAAGGTACAATATTAGGAAGGGGAATTTAGTGAGAAACTCAATTTATATAAAGTCTGCCTATCCCCAAATGGGAAAATGCGAAGGGGACAGCTGACATGGGAAACCCCTTGAAGATACATTAGATGCCTAGAAAAAGAGTTCAGCTGGTCATGCCTCTTATGACTCTCCGTCTTATTTCTTGCCAAGTGCTTCCCTTGTCTATCACATTCTAGTGGCACAGAATCACCTGTCGCTTTCCTTATGTGCCTGTGGCTTCATACTCTTTCTAACTTAGGTCTTACTCGCACCTCTATATGGAATGTCCTTCTTGCTTCCACTATTATCCAGTTGGCAAACATCAACTTATCTTTAAGCAGACATCCAGATCTCACCTCTGAGAAAGCAGTGTTGACTCATAGACAGCTTATCCTTATAGAACTGAGAGTCTCAGTGCATTTACATGTTTGTCTCCCACTACTGGACTCAAAGCTTCTTGAGGGAAAGGCTGTCTTACTACCTTCGCATCCTTGAGCTCTGTGGTTCTGACGGACAGACCCAGGTTATTTACTCCGCCAGTGTGCCAGAGGATGACCACAAGAAGCAAGCCAGGAAGTCAGATCGATGGAAGGCATTCAAGGGCATTAGGAGAGTAAGCTTGAGCATAACGGACGGCTGAGGGAAAGAAACCAAGGAAGATACAGAGACTATAGTTGTAGGAGAGAGAAGAATTCAGTCAAGAAACAAGAAGGCAATAGAACAAGAGCATGGAGCTTGTCACAGAAGAATATATAGACTTGAAAATGAGAATAAAGGGAGATGTAACAGAGGAAGTCACAGAGAATTGCTGAAGTAGAGAGAAGGCAAATTGAAGTTATTCACTATGTATATATGTACATAAATTAAGAAGTCATGTACCAAATTCCTTTCTGATTAATGTATTTATGTTAAAAATCAGGTTTTAGGTTTGACTTCCTACTGAAATACACTTAAACAAAGTAATGTCTGTCCTTAATTTGACATCCAAATTCTTTTGCTGTAGCATTTTAATGGGAAGCGATCTTCACACGGATTTCTAATAAAATCCAGCAACGTTTGGTAGCAGTGACTTTAATTGGCATAATTTCAGGAAATAAACTGAAGAAGGATGTGAACTGAAAGACCTGATAAATGCCTTTGTTTCAATAAGTGGTGACAAGGTTCAGATAAATTCTCCAAATGGCTTCTTAAACATTTTTTTAGAAAGGTGAGTTGTTCAGTAATCGTAAATATCAGCACCATGGTCCAGTTTGGATATCAAATCACACTGGGCAGAAGGCAAGTTTTTTCTATTATCTCTCTCTTCCATTTCACCCCTCCCAACACCCCCATCAAGTGCTCTGTCATTTGGCATGTTTTCCTCCTGGATGTACCTCCTGCACCTCCTGGGTGATCCCTGTTCAGGCCCATTTTGTCTCGGGCTGATCCCAATAAACCACGACTTACTAGTGTTATTGTCACCTTTGATAAAGTGACTGGGGGTGTTAATATCCCTTTGATTAAAATCAGCCTATCCTGAATCATCAGGGTAGTAACAATTAAATGATACAATCAATGTTTCTGGTGAGATGTGCTCTAGGAAGGAGACCAGAGGGCTTCTCATGGAACCTTCTTTCCAATTAATTCACGTGATTCTTCAAACTTCCTGAAGATGAGAGTTTCTGTTTCCCTTCCAAACTCAATGGATTTTGGGGTTTTAGGGTACAACTCGGGCTGACAAGAAAGAAAAAGAATGAAATAATAGCAGTTGATATATTTTTAATGCCTGCTGTTAACCATTCTCATATTTGCTACTTCCTTTTATTCTCACATTAATCCTGTGAGCCTCTACAATCCCCCATTGTCTGCCCAGCCCATGTTTACATAATTAAGAAATGGGCAGGAGGTAACTAGAGTGGCGGGGGAACTCCAGAGACTGTATTGTTTATACTGCCCCCAACATTTTTAAGAAGATATTTGCAATCCCCTTCAAGTCCCATGAGATTGCAGCCATGATCTTGACTTGTACACAAAGTCTGCCTGCCTGTTAAATTCCACGCCTAATTCCAGTGGAATCCCAGTGGCCAATTATTTTTGTTATACAAATTGCACCTGCCTCTATTATTCATACAGATTATTTCATTATTTTACATTAGAATCTTACAAACAAATAAAGCAGAACCCTATAATAATAAATCTATTGCAGTTCTGTTCAAAACAGCCAAGATACGGAAATAACTCAATGTTCATTGATGGATGAATGGCTAAAGAAAATGTGGAGCATGCATACAATGGAATACTATTCAGCTTTAACAAAGGACACCCTGCCATATGTGACAATGTAGATGAGTTTTGAGGACATCATGCTAAGTGAAACAAGTGAAATAAGCTCAGAAGGACAAATTCTGCATCATTCCATTTACATGAGGTATCTAAAGTAGTCAAATTCATAGAAACAGAGAGTAGAGTGGTGATTGTCAGGGTCTTGGAGATATGGGGAGATATGTGAAGTTGCTAATCAACCAGCATAAACTTCTAGTCATTTGATATAAGTTCTAGAGAACTGTTGTATGATATTGTGCCTCTAGGCTATAACAACACTGTACTGTGTCCTTAATAATCTGTTAAGAGGGCATATCTTAAATATTCTTACCACAATAATAAATAAATGTGAAAAATATACCTTAATGACCTTTGAAATATTATATTAAAGCACACACCCTTAAACTTGGAAAACATTTTTTGGGCTTTTCCGTATGTATGTATGGTCACGTACACATATGCACACAAATAAATTGTTTACCTTTAACAACATATTACATTTTACATTATATCACATATTTTAATATATACCACATATTCTCAAGTATTGTTGCAACATGCAAAAAAGATGTAATTTCTATACGGAAGCAAAGTGATGGGAAACACATTGCTTTTCAACTTAACTGTATATCCTTTGAGCTAACATAGGATTCAACCTCTAAGTAGTTTTCGACATTTGACATTTGATAGCAGACCTTGGTATATGATTTCAGTTTTTAAAGCTCTTATCTACAACAGATGCTCTTGCCACTCTTTTGATAGTATTTTATAGCTGATTTTTTCAGTGAATGTAAGACACATTTCTCTATCCTTCTCCTCCTCTATCTAAGGAACGCTGCAGTAAAATTCCCCTAAATACATATTTTTTCACTTATCTGTCTCTCTTCCTACCCTGGTCCTCCCACAAGAATCACAGTAATAATCATCATCACCATCATCTAATCACCAAAATGGCTGCTTTCCCAAAACTCAGAAAAAATTATAATCTGGGTAGCCTGGCTATTTTCTCTATTAACCATGCAGCCAAGGACTAAATCTGACAGATTTCTCAGGAATATCTGTGCTTGTCAGTATCATGGTAATGATTCAAGAACAGTTAGGCTAAATGCCTCAGACTTTTCTAAACACAACCGATCCCATGTTCTTTTCCATTTTATGAGCTGCTGTTGACATTGAGATTTTCCACATCCTCAGAGCCGTTTTGCTATTTCTGTTGGAAGGACTGGCTATTTTAGTCAGCCTTGCTCTGACAAAAAACGTGCCTAGAACATCCTCTGGTGGTGGTAGTGGGAATCATCAGCTTCCACATAACCAAATGTTCACTGGCAGCCCCATTCCTCACCACCAACACTTCCCGGAAAACATACATAATGACAGGGAAATCTGTTGCTCTCCACACATTTCAACTGCCCAGCCACATATTTGAGTCACACCGCTGTCGAAGTTCCTAACACACGGTGGCATCATCCTGCCACAGGACTTGCTTTTCATTTTTTTCTACCACAGGTATAAATCTGTAGAGAGACGTTACAAGTCTGTTTTTAGAAAGGCAAAATCTCCTATGACAATTTCTTTCCACAAAGATGCACAAATTATTATTCTACAAGGTAAGTATTTAAAATTACCCTGCACTAAAAAAAAAAAAAAAAAAAGAAATTCTAACTCATGAAAACAGTGAATAGAATGATGGTTGCCAGGGACTTAGGGAATGGGGAGAAATGGGAGACACTGGTCAAAGGGCATAAGCCTTCAGCTGTAAGACAAATGAGTTCTGGGGACCTAATGTACAGCATGGAGAGTATAACTAACAGTATTGTATTGTCTACTTAAAATTTGCTAACAGAGTAGGTCTTAAGAATGTTCACCATGTACATTTTGAATACATGCCATTTTATTTGTCAACTATATCTCAATAAAGCTGGGGAAAAAACTAAATTTTTATGAATAAAAATGAAAAATTATTCCACCAAGATAAACAAAATGCTTTGTTTGGATTTCTTCACCACAAAATTAAAGTTTAATAAAAGCTGTGCAATCATCACAGTTGGAGATTCAAAAGCTGCAAAGTGACACTTCCTCACCTGGTGATTATGGTCTTGAGTGCTTTTCTTCAAAACTGCAAACCCCACAGAGACTGTTTTGTTTTGTTTTTCCCAAGAGTAAATTATAGAAATCAGTAAACAATGACACTCTTTCCAGGGATGCGAGGGCTAAGGAGTCAATTATGAATTAATTAAGCTTATGTGGCAATTGAAACCTGTGAATTAGGTGAGAAGCAGCCTTCATTTAAACCAGTGATGAGAGCTATTGAGATCATCGTGCCTCCTAATACAGGTCACGTGTTCTTTGTATTTTATTACACATCACAGACTGAATTAAAACTAATGAGGCTGGCTTGTGTTGCTAATTTCATTAATGATTTTGATTAATGTAAAGCCTAAAGGATGTGGCACATGACTAGCTGTTGAATGTTATCGTACTGACAACATTTTTTGGGCCTCTGGCTCCCAGAGATGTCATCATCCAAAGGAATTACCACTTTGCAAATGTTTCCTTTGTAAATTCCTTAGGATATAGAGAAGATAAATATGAGCACGTATTCCTGATTCAGGGACTAGAACATTAGTATAATCATCATAGGCTGAAAATAACAATACTATGACATCAAAGATGAAAGTGTCCTTCCGGGGCGCCTGGGTGGCTCAGTGGGTTAAAGCCTCTGCCTTCGGCTCAGGTCGTGATCCCAGGGTCCTGGGATCGAGCCCCGCATCGGGCTCTCTGCTCTGCAGGGAGCCTGCTTCCCCCTCTCTCTCTGCCTGCCTCTCTGCCTACTTGTGATCTGTCTGTCAAATAAATAAAATCTTTTAAAAAAAAAAAAAGTGTCCTTTCCCCTATGTGGAACAAAACAGGTAATTGACAACACATCCCAGACAACACAATGCCCCTACAACTTACCCTTTCTACTGGTTGTCATTTCTTCAATCTCAAGCAACAAAAGTTGAACTCTGGCTGGATGCAACAAGAGGTAATTTATTAGAATAATCCAGGAAAGGTCCCAAGTCTGGAAGACAAACTGAAAAATCCAGCTTGGAAAAGTCAAGAAAAGGTAGCTCTGCATTTCCATGAGTTTACCTTCACCGTGTGCAGGACAACGGTGACAAGGACGGAGGAAAGAGACACAGAGATCCCACTGGCTTCCCTCACAAAGGGCAAGAACCTGAATTTAACATCCTACCCAAACTAGACCCACTGAGGGAGAAGCATTTCTCCAAAGAGAAACTGAGTGGAGAAGAGGTAATGTATGCAGGTCACCAGAAAAGATGGCAACTGCCCACCACCAAACCCATGGTCCCCTGCCTTAGCATGTGCCTTTCCACCCTTCAACTGATGTTGAATTTGGAGCACCATGACCATGTAACTCTACTTAAAATCCTTTTTGTGCCCACTTTCAAAGTTTTGCCTTTTTTTAAATTGTACATTTTTAAAAATTTAATTTTGTTTCTAATCCTAACATGGCACAAGTCTTTTCTTTTCATAGTGTAAATAGGGTTTTTTTTAATTATCTAAATATTTTATTGACATAAAATTGAATATATTTACATATACTATATTTTAGATAAGATTCCAAGGTATTTTGAATTCTGGACTAAAGCATACTAGGGTTAAAGTTATGACTGTGATTATATATAAAACACCAGAGAGTGTGTAATCAAAGAAGTGAACAGGGAATTTCCAAATACAAAACAAAATAATAAATTAATCAAAAGAGAAAATCTAAGCACCTTGTACTTTTTAGGCTTTGTCAACTTGATGGATGGATAATCTTGTCTTTTTTTTTTATTTAATTTAATTTTATTTGTGTGTGTGTGTGTGTGTGTGTGTTCCAAAATTCATTGTTTATGCACCACACTCAGTGCTCCATGCAATACATGCCCTCCTTAATACCCACCACCAGGCCCACCCAACCCCCCTACCCCCTCCCCTCCAAAACCCTCAGTTCATTTCTCAGAGTCCACAGTCTCTCCTGGTTTTGTCTCCCCATCTGATTTCCCCCAACTCACTTCTCCTTTCCATCTCCCAATGTCTCTGTTATTCCTTATGCTCCACAAGTAAGTGAAACCATATGATAATTTACTCTCTCTGCTTGACTTATTTCACTCAGCATAATCTCCTCCAGTCCTGTCCATATGTTGATACAAAAGTTGGGTATTCATCCTTTCTGAAGGAGGCATAATATTCCATTGTATATATGTACCACATCTTCTTTATCCATTCATCTGTTGAAGGGCACCTTGGTTCTTTCCACAGTTTGGCAACTGTGGTCATTGCTGCTGTGAACATTGGGGTACAGATGGCCTTACTTTTCACTACAGCTGTATCTTTGGGGTAAATACCCAGTAGTGCAATTGCAGGGTCATAGGGAAGCTCTATTTTTAATTTCCTAAGGAATCTCCACACCCTTTTCCAAAGTGGCTGCACCAACTTGCATTCCCAGCAATAGTTTAAGAGGGTTCCCCTTTCTCCACATCCTCCCCAACACTTGTTGTTTCCTGCCTTGTTGATTTTGGCCATTCTAACTGGTGTAAGGTGGTATCTCAATGTGGTTTTGATCTAAATCTCCCTGATGGCTAGTGATGAGGAACATTTTTTCATGTGTCTGTTAGCCATTTGTATATTTTCTTTAGAGAAGTGTCCATTCATGTCTTCTGCCCATTTTTTGACGTGATTATCTGTTTTGTGTGTGTTGAGTTTGAGGAGTTCTTTCTAGATCTTGGATATCAGCCCTTTGTCTGTATTGTCGTTTGAGAATACCTTCTCCTATTCCATGTGTTACCTCTTTGTTTGTTGACTGTTTCCTTTGCTGGTGGCACAAGTCTTTTAAGAAAAGGTTGAATAAAATTTTCATGGAAGTCTTGCTTCACAATTCAGGGTGTCAGGCAGGACTACATAGGACAGAGATGAAATCTCCCTTGATTGACAAAGAACCAAGTCCACCGCCACTCTTGACTACATCCTTGCTTAATCACTGGGATGATACACAGTTCAAACAAAATACACAATTCTAACAAAGCATTAAGCCTGGCCTGTGGTCCCAGTCAAGAAAAATGGGATTTATAAGACTCCCAGGTCACCAGAGAGCCAGAATACACATCATAAAAAAATCTAGGTACCGAACACACACAAAAAGCCAAGGAAAAAGGACTCACCTTCCATACCCAACATGGAGACCAAGTGCAGAACATTAACATTAGAGCACCCTATGGGAAGGACTGAGTTGGAACATACTTCCCAGTGAGACCTACAGTGGCTACCTACAGTGGATAGGACTACTCAGAGCAGAGCTTGTGGAAGGCAATTCTTCAATGTCAGGAACTAAAAAAGGATTAAATTTACAAAGCAATAATTCCCTATGTGATAACATCTCCAGAGGTAGGTGACCTATAAATCGGTGCTATCATCTTGTCATTCATTAGTTATTTGTGCAGCCTGGACTGATGAAGTCATAAACACGATCATGGTATCACTTGAGCTTTGCTCTCCCCCAAGCCCCTACCACCCCCAAACCCAAGGAACAAGAAAAGCACTTTAAGTTCAGTGACAGGAAAGAGATATCATAATTTTCTAACAAGTAAGAGATAAACCTGGAAATCAACACTTATTCACCTGTCATTACTAGGTTAGAATGAATTAAGTGTCTTTACTATGTCCTTCTGTATTACTTTTTTACTATTAGTATTATTGCCTAAATAACCATAAAGAACATTTGTAAGAGTCAGTACATTTAATCCAAACATTGATTCCCTTGTGCCTCATGAACATTCCTTTGTGTGCCCCAGCAAATCACCCCTCCAGGATGGGAGTGAAAATGTTGTATAAATGTAAAGTAGAGTGATGGAAGAGATCTGCCATGGAAGAAACTAAGAAAACGTTAGGAAATAACCAGAACTGATTGTATTAATTTCTGGTTGTCAGAAACAATGCTTATTGTTTTCAGTCATTTATCATTTATCATAATCTGCAATGGGGCCTGCTAATAACACAAATACTCAGCAATGGTTATACTTCTCAATTTGATTAGTTAGTTGTTATCTCAAGTCAGATCTTCAAATACTTATGTACCCCCAATCAAATAGGTGCTGTAAGGATGTAGAGATGAGGTCACATGATCCTGTCCTCAAGGAGGTTATGGTCTGGCACAGTAAGGATACATCATAAGCACAAAGTGGAGTGCCACAGGTTAACACTTTAAGCACAAAGTGTGAAGGGAAAAAAGAGAACACAAGCTATATGGAATATGATCTCAGAAACACCAAATAGCTTGTCACAAATATTCTATCTGGCAAGAAGGAAGCTCTTTTTATCTTTTCTATTTTTTTTTAAAGATTTTATTTGTTCATTTGAGAGAGACAGAGAGAACATATGCAGGGGGAGAGACAGAGGGAAAGGGAGAAGCATATTACCCACTGAGCTGGGAGCCTGACATGGGGCTCAATCCCAGGACCTGGAGATCATGACCTGAGCCAAAGGCAGACATTTAACCAACTGAGACATCCAGGTGCCCCCAGGAAGCCCCCTTTTATTTTTTTTTTCTTAAGATTTTATTTATTTACCTGACAGAGAGAGACACAGTGAGAAAGGAACACAAACGGGGGAGTGGGAGAGGGAGAAGCAGCCATCCCACTGAGCAGGTAGCCCAAGGCAGGGCTTGATCCCAGGACCCTTAAGGACTGAGCCACCCACCCCCACCCCTGAAGCCCTTTTGAATTGAGAACTTCATGCACTCATTCCTATTCTCCCTCATATATTACAAATAAAACAATACCCTTCATACCAGTGGAACTTCGGTTTGCATAAGGATAGCTAAGGAGATGGTAAACATGGAGGTGTCCTCCCCCTAATTCCTAAGCATCTAGTTCAGTGGGTCTACATTTTAATGTGTACTCCAGGTGATTTTGATATGCTTCCTTGGCCTATACCTTGAGAAATGTCATTCAGATGTTGGTATTCTGTTCAGTGTTCTTCAAAGTTTGTACTCCTTTGGCTACAAAGATGGCTTCTGTGAGTGATAAGGGTTTGGGAGAGTTTTATAGGATATTTTATACAGGTACTGCCCTTCCCTCAGGTCACACCCATGCTAATTTTCCCTACTCTGTACTTTAGGTAAAAACATGGCTGCATTTAAATGGAGTGGACAAAGAATTCTAAGATGGGTTAAGCTATAGAAGAACAAAATTCATGCAGTATTAAGGCCTACATGTCATTTGCCCACAAATCATTATTTGGAAAAAAGTAGACATATCTGACATAAGAAGATTTAGGAGAGACCAACACAGACATTTTCACTTCTTTGCATTGCAAATTTTACCTGCTACCTTATCATTATATTGAAAAATTATTATCAGGTTTATATGACATTGATTCGTTCTTAATAAACCCATGCTGTTTGTGTCTCAATTCATTTGATTGTAGAATTCTGAATAGAGTATAAAAACAAATTTCTAGAGTTAATGAGCTAAAAAATTGCCATTAATTGAAGTACAAGCATTTATTTCAATTAAAGAATGTCACAATATTTAGTTTACATCTCATAGCTACCACCGTAAATCTAATCAATGGCGTAATTTATACCGAAGAGCAATTTGAATAATTTAATACACTGTACTTAATGTTGGTCATTAGATGTAATTGCAAATTTATACTATTATAAGTGCAATATGTACTGTTCTTTACTTTATTTCTTGTCATATTACTTTATATTACTATTAATAAACAACACATAAGAAACCATCCTTTTTTTACCAATAGCCTCAGAGAAAGTTTAAGCAGTATAATCCTGTGGGCAAAAACCATTTTTCATTAAAAAAAAAAAAAAAATACAGACTTTTTTTTTTTTTAAAGATTTTATTTATTTATTTGTCAGAGAGAGAGAGGGAGAGAGAGCAAGCACAGGCAGACAGAATGGCAGGCAGAGGCAGAGGGAGAAGCAGGCTCCCTGCTGAGCAAGGAGCCCGATGTGGGACTCGATCCCAGGACGCTGGGATCATGACCTGAGCCGAAGGCAGCTGCTTAACCAACTGAGCCACCCAGGCGTCCCAAAAATAAATATTAAACATGCAATTACTTGGGATTATTCGATAAACTTAAGTATCTATATTCTAATTTCTCCTTATGTGCCAATTAGCTCTTGCTAAGGTGAATTTCAATTTCTATAGAAGGCAAGTAAAAAGCAGGCATATGGTTGCAAGTCTACAACTTGCCTAATACCTCCTGCTTAAAACACTCCCTTGTGCAGGAGACTGAGGGTAAATCATAATGAGCTCATGCACCGTTGAGAGGATGAAGTGAGATGACACCACTTCTGTGATCATCCATGGTCTTCCTCCTCCAATCACAGCCCAGCCAAACCATGAAAAAACATCAGACAAACCCAAATCGAAGGACAATCTACCAAATACCTGACCAGTCCTCCTCAAAACTGTTAAGATCATTTCAGAAAGAGGAGTCTGGGGCACCTGAGTGGCTCAGTCTGTTAAGCATCTGCCTTCGGTTCAGGTCATGATTCATGGTTGTGGGATTGAGTCCCACATGGGGATCCTTGCTCAGTCAGGAACCTGAGCTCCCTCTGCCTTCATCTCCTTCTGCCTGCAGCTCCCCATGCTTATGCTCTTTCTCTCTCTGACAAATAAATAAAATCTTAAAAATAAAGGGGAGGCAAAAGTGACAAGAGTCACAAATCCAAGGAGGCTAAGAAAACTTGACCACTCAATATAAGTTGGCATCCTGAATGGAAGCTAAACCAGAAAAGGGGTTTTTCAGAAAATTAATAAAATGTGAAATCAGCATGGGCCTTGGTTAATAGTAATATATCGATATTGGTTCGTTAGTCACGACAAATGTACCACAGCAGCGTGAAATGTTAACAGGAGGGGGAACTGAATGAAGAGGGTATGGGAATACTCCATAATACCTTGGCAACTTCTCTGCAAACTGAACATTATTCTAAAATCAAAAGATTATTTACAGGTGAAAAAACAATAATATTAAAGGACATGCTGGGTGGGGGGATGGGGCAACCGGGTAGCGCTCATTAAGGAAGGCACGTGATGTGATAAGCACTGGGAGTTACATGCAATTGATGAATCACTGAACAGTACACCTGAAACGAATGACGTACTATATGTTGGCTAGCTGAATTTAAATTAAAAAAAAAAAAAAAAAACCAACTAAGAAAAAAAAGGACAACCTCAGAGAAAATATTTGTAGTGTAATAATAAACAAATAATAAGCCTCCAGAATGTAGCCTCTGAATTTATTAGAAAAAAGACAAAAATTGGAAAAGTGGGAAAAACACCAGAAGAGGTCATTGCCTGAAAACATAAAAAAATGTCCAATAAACATAAAATGACGTTAAGTGAAACACAAATGAAAATGATCACTTTTTATCCATTTTGTTGGCAAATGTAGATTAACTACATCTAAGGTCAAAATTAGAGAGACTGCATTGCCAGACGCTGCTGGTACATATGTGTGGTATTACGACCTCTTTGGGAAGCGATTTGACAGTAGATATTACAATTATAATGCTCATGCCCTTAAACCCAGAAATTCTGAATGTCATTATTTATCCTAGACATGCAATGGCCAGAAGGCAAGTACAAGGCCATCCCCTGGGGCAGTGTTTCTAGTGGTAAAAAAATTTAAAACAAGGCACATATTCATAAATGGAGCAATTGTTACATAAATTAAACAACCTGATAGTATGTGTGTCCCACATATATGATACATGCTCTATTACAATGTTCAAAATGAGGCCGACCTCTCTGAATCAACACAGACAGATGTCCAAGATTTTGCTGAGGGAGAAAAATGCAAGCTACAGAACATCAAGTTTATCGTGGCACATTAGAAAATAAAGGGGGAAAATGCTAACAAAATTATGTTTTATCTAGAACCCCAAAATATATAAATATGCAGAAAGTAATCTGGAAGAATTACAGCATACTGATGATAGTGGTAGTAAAACCTAAGAGTGAGAGGTACAACACATGTTAAGGATGCTTGTCCAAGAAAAATCTAGTCGGTGCTATGCTCTTATTAGGTCTGGCACTAGCTCCCCTATCTCCTGATTTCTGACTAGTAAATAAATACACACCTCTTAAAATTCCTAAAACATTAAAAATTGTTTCTTCCAAGTCAGTCCAGGCCTCCTCTAGTACCTCGTTGTCTCTAGCCCTACCTCTTTTTTTTTTTTTTAACTTATGTGGTTAAAAGTTTTTCTCAATAAAAAGAAAATGTTCTATCAAGTTATTCAGGGACATTCCAGAGGCAGAAATTTCCCGAATTATATTAAAACCTCTAAGTGCCACAAAGGGCTCCTGATATTCTTGAAAACATCTGTGTCCACAGATGTTGTTTTTGGGGTGTTTGGGTGGTAGATGTTTTCTTTCTCACAGTAGTATAATTAACTTCAAATAATTTTAAACAAATGATTTCTCTGCTTTTCATCATGAAGCTTCATGGATGATGAGATAATTAAGGCTGTTGTGTAAGTTTCCTCCTCCTGCTGTAGCAAATCACCACAAATTTAGTGACTTAAAACAATATAAGTTTATCTTACAATTCTACAATTCACAAGTCTGAAGAGGGCCTCAGTGGGCTAAAATCAAGGTGTCAGCATGGCTGCATTCCTTTCTGGAAGCTCTAGGGAGGAATCCACTACCTTGCCATTTTTAGCTTCTAGAAGCCACCTGCATCCCTTAGCTGGTGGCCCCAGTCCTCCATCTTCACAGCCAACAATAGTAGGTTGAGCTCTTCTCACTTTGCATTCCTTGGACATTCTCTCCAGTCTCCTCTTTCTGCATTTTAAGAAGCTCTGTGATTGCACTGTGTCCACCTGGAGAATCCAGGATAATCCTTCCATCTCACAGTCAGCTGGATAGCAAGCTTAATTCCATCTGTGACGGTAATTCCATTCGCCAGTTCTGGCGACACAGACATCCTTGGGGGATTATTAATCTGCCTACCTGAGTCAGGAGGAGAGCTGTTGGAAGAATGCCACCAATTATCAGTATGACCTGCCTGCCTCCCATTCCAGCCAACCTGACAGTCCACAGATCTGCTGCCTCCTTTTCAGTCTTGGCTGAAGGGTTACAAAGACATTTGTGTGGGGTTGCTGACTGTAATGAGAGTGTTAGTTTCTCTGGGAATGATGAAGTTGGTTTGGACTGTGTGATACAAAGTTTTGACCAGATGTGAATAGCAACGGTAATCCTGACTACCAAGACTTTTCTTTAGGATGAACTCAATAATAACAATTAAACAGTTCTATGAGAATCATCTCTGGAACCATTTGGTACTGACACCTTTTGGTTCCTTCACCTGATAATACTAAAGAGTCAAAGGGAAGCTATGGTTTTGGTCTGGCTCCCACAGATGTTGGGTTGAATTACCCAGCACTTTGGTTCTCACCTTCTGCATCTATCCTATGGGTATTTAGAAGAGAATTGTTCAGGGCTGTTCTTAAGCCAGGAAACTGCAGGGGACCGCATATCCCCTGCTTGTTAATTATTCTTTAACACAAGAGAGAAAGAATGTTTTGTCCAGATTTTAAGTATCAAAGGTATTACGATGCTATTAACAATGGGCTCTACAAAGGCAAGAATTAAACAATAAAAGCTTTAACTGCATGAAATGGGAAATCAATGTTGTATTTATGAAAGCACCAAGGGGAATGGGATATAACTGAAGGTTTCAAGACACGTTCAGTACCAATATGATGCATCCACACTGACTTAGACAGCAGGTAGGATACAGGGAGGTCAGTCTTGGAGGAAGAAGAAGAAAAAAAAAAAAACACTATTATTTGTCCTTCCACAGAGAGAAGGAATTTCATTCTTTAGAATATTATTTTATATTTTCAGCTACTTGATACATACAACATAATATAATCCAGGCCTTTTGATGAGTCGGGTTTTGTTTGCTAGTTTACCTAATTTTGTGTGATAATAGTTTGGCTAAAGCACTCAAAGTGTTTCCAATTCAGCTGTTGGATAGCAAAGATCAAGTCATGAATCAAGGAGCTATCACATGGTGTTGAGGCTCAGATGCTTGGCTTGATATCTCATCTCTTGACCCAGGACTGCTATTGTGGCTTCATCCCAAACATTTAGTGAAACTTACACAGTTAAAGAACCTAAGAGGACTTAATGAGATATCATCTTAAGTTACAGGAATTTGGGTAGCTACCCTGTTTTTGTATTTTCTTTATTCCTCCTCCTTTCTGTACCCCTCTGAGTTTTCTGGGAATCCTTGTTTTGGGAAAAAATAAAGTATTAAAATTATCTGAAGTACCAAGTTCACAACAGACCAAGAAAGTATTTAGATTTTTGAGAAAGTTAATGAGAAGATGATATGACTATCTCGACTTTCAAAAAAAAGCTAAAGTCTAAAAAACATTGGAGAAATTTCTAGTCTACACTTCAAATAAGGAAATACAATAGAAAATAAGCTAAATTACTTTCTCCCCAAAATGGACCAAAATATAGGGGTGCTTTGTGTATGAATGAAGAAAAAATGTATTTCTGTGTCTGCCATGTCATTTTTCTTTTCTTTAAGCATAGAGTCTTTATGAACAGAATGAAAAAAAGAAGTATGGGGCAGAAAGAAAGAGAATAGATTCAAAATAACTTTAATTCCCTCACGTATACATATCCTGAGAATGATTTTTGTGCTCTGTGAAAAAAGAGAAACATATCTGATGATCCAGTTATAAATAGAGCAATATTTATCCTCACATTTCAAAGGAAATAAATTAGACGTAAACTGATATGCATATTACCAGTTTGAGTAACATTATATTCCTAATCCTGGAAACATTTGGAAAAATAGTATAATTCAAAGCCTCACTTTTCCCAAAGGAACAATGTTATAATCAGAGGGATAACTATAAGATATTTATTGTTAGACGTGATAAAACTGGAAAAAAAAAGAATTAAAATAAATAAGATGGAGGGAGGAGTCAAGATGGCGGAGAAGTAGCAGGCTGAGACTACTTCAGGTAGCGGGAGTTCAGCTAGATAGCTTATCTAAAGATTGCAAACACCTACAAATCCAACGGGAGATCGAAGAGAAGAAGAACAGCAACTCTAGAAACAGAAAATCAACCACTTTCTGAAAGGTAGGACGGGCGGAGAAGTGAATCCAAAGCTACGGGAAGATAGACCGCGGGGGGAGGGGCCGGCTCCCGGCAAGCGGCGGAGCAACGGAGCACAAAATCGGGACTTTTAAAAGTCTGTTCCACTGAGGGACATCGCTCCAGAGGCTTAACCGAGGTGAAGCCCACGCAGGGTCAGCGTGGCCTCAGGTCCCGCAGGGTCACAGAAGGATCAGGGGTGTCTGAGTGTCGCAGAGCTTACAGGTATTAGAACAGGGAAGCCGGCTACAGAGAAAGAGCTGAGGAGTGAGCTCTAAGCTGGGGGTTACCTTGAACCTGTCGCAGGCTCGGTCAGCTCGGAGCGCGGCCGGAGGCAGGATGACGGGAGTAAATCGGCGCTGTTCTCTGAGGGCGCACTGAGGAGTGGGGCCCCGGGCTCTCGGCTCCTCCGGGCCGGAGACCAGGAGGCCGCCATCTTCATTCCCACCCTCTGGAACTCTACAGAAAGCGCTCAGGGAACAAAAGCTCTGAAAGCAAACCTGAGCGGATTACTCAGCCAGGCCCCTGGTAAGGGCGGTGCAACTCCGCCCGGGGCAAAGACACTTGTGAATCACTACAACAGGCCCCTCCCCCAGAAGATCAACAAGAAGCCCAGTCAGGACCAAGTTCACCTACCAAGGAGTGCAGTTTCAATACCAAGGAGAGGAGCAGAATTCCAAAGGAGGAGAAAGCAAAGCACGGAACTCATGGCTTTCTCCCCATGATTCTTTAGCTTTGCAGTTAATTTAATTTTTTTTCTTTTTCAATTTATTTTTCTTCTTCTGCTAAATTTTTTTACTTTTACCATTTTCTTTTTTAACGTTTTTTAACTAGTTTATCTAATATATATATATATTTTTTTCCTTTTTATATTTTTTCTTTATTGGTTTTCTTTTTTTAATTGTTTCTTTCTTTTCTTTTTTTTTTCTTCTTTCTGAACCTCTTTTTATCCCCTTTCTCCCCCCTCACGATTTGGGATCTCTTCTGATTTGGCTAAAGCATATTTTCCTGGGGTTGTTGCCACCCTTTTAGTATTTTACTTGCTCCTTCATCTACTCTTATCTGGACAAAATGACAAGGTGGAAAAATTCACCACAAAAAAAAAAAAAAAAAGAACAAGAGGCAGTACCAAAGGCTAGGGACCTAATCAATGCAGACATTGGTAATATGTCAGATCTAGAGTTCAGAATGACAATTCTCAAGGTTCTAACCGGCCTCGAAAAAGGCATGGAAGATATTAGAGAAACCTCTCGGGAGATATAAAAGCCCTTTCTGGAGAAATAAAAGAACTAAAATCTAACCAAGTTGAAATCAAAAAAGCTATTAATGAGGTGCAATCAAAAATGGAGGCTCTCACTGCTAGGATAAATGAGGCAGAAGAAAGAATTAGCGATATAGAAGACCAAATGACAGAGAATAAAGAAGCTGACCAAAAGAGGGACAAACAGCTACTGGACCATGAGGGGAGAATTCGAGAGATAAGTGACACCATAAGACGAAACAACATTAGAATAATTGGGATTCCAGAAGAAGAGGAAACAGAGAGGGGAGCAGAAGGTATATTGGAGAGAATTATTGGAGAGAATTTCCCCAATATGGCAAAGGGAACAAGCATCAAAATCCAGAGGTTCAGAGAACCCCCCTCAAAATCAATAAGAATGGGTCCACACCCCGTCACCTAATAGTAAAATTCACAAGTCTTAGTGACAAAGAGAAGATCCTGAAAGCAGCCCGGGAAAAGAAGTCAGTAACGTACAACGGTAAAAATATTAGATTGGCAGCAGACTTATCCACAGAGACCTGGCAGGCCAGAAAGAGCTGGCATGAGATATTCAGAGTACTAAACGAGAAAAACATGCAGCCAAGAATACTATATCCAGCTAGGCTATCATTGAAAATAGAAGGAGAGATTAAAAGCTTCCAGGACAAACAAAAACTGAAAGAATTTGCAAATGCCAAACCAGCTCTACAGGAAATATTGAAAGGGGTCCTCTAAGCAAAGAGAGACCCTAAAAGTAGTAGATCAGAAAGAAACAGAGACAATATACAATAACAGTCACCTTACAGGCAATACAATGGCACTAAATTCATATCTCTCAATAGTTACCCTGAATGTTTATGGGCTAAATGCCCCAATCAAAAGACACAGGGTATCAGAATGGATAAAAAAACAAAACCCATCTATATGTTGCCAACAAGAAACTCATCTTAAACCCGAAGACACCTCCAGATTTAAAGTGAGGGGGTGTAAAAGAATTTACCATGCTAATGGACATCAGAAGAAAGCAGGAGTGGCAATCCTTATATCAGATCAATTAGATTTTAAGCCAAAGACTATAATAAGAGATGAGGAAGGACACTATATCATACTCAAAGGAACTGTCCAACAAGAAGATCTAACAATTTTAAATATCTATGCCCCTAATGTGGGAGCAGCCGACTATATAAACCAATTAATAACAAAATCAAAGAAACACATCGACAATAATACAATAATAGTAGGGGACTTTAACACTCCCCTCACTGAAATGGACAGATCATCCAAGCAAAAGATCAACAAGGAAATCAAGGCCTTAAATGACACACTGGACCAGATGGACATCACAGATATATTCAGAACATTTCATCCCAAAGCAACAGAATACACATTCTTCTCTAGTGCACATGGAACATTCTCCAGAATAGATCACATTCTCCGTCCTAAATCAGGTCTCAACTGTTATCAAAAGATTGGAATCATTCCCTGCATATTTTCAGACCACAATGCTCTGAAGCTAGAACTCAATCACAAGAGGAAATTTGGAAAGAACCCAAATACATGGAGATTAAACAGCATCCTTCTAAAGAATGAATGGGTCATCCAGGAAATTAAAGAAGAATTGAAAAAATTCATAGAAACAAATGATAATGAAAACACAACGGTTCAGAATCTGTGGGACACAACAAAGGCAGTCCTGAGAGGAAAATATATAGCAGTACAAGCCTTTCTCAAGAAACAAGAAAGGTCTCAGGTACACAACCTAACCCTACACCTAAAAGAGCTGGAGAAAGAACAAGAAAGAAAGCCTAAACCCAGCAGGAGAAGAGAAATCATAAAGATCAGAGCGGAAATCAATGAAATAGAAACCAAAAAAACAATAGAACAAATCAACGAAACTAGGAGCTGGTTCTTTGAAAGAATTAATAAGATCAATAAACCCCTGGCCAGACTTATCAAAAAGAAAAGAGAAAGGACCCAAATAAGTAAAATCATGAATGAAAGAGGAGAGATCACAACTAACACCAAAGAAATACAGACAATTATAAGAACATACTATGAGCAACTCTATGCCAACAAATTTGACAATCTGGAAGAAATGGATGCATTCCTAGAGACATATAAACTACCACAACTGAACCAGGAAGAAATAGAAAGCCTGAACAGACCCATAACCAGTAAGGAGATTGAAACAGTCATCAAAAATCTCCAAACAAACAAAAGCCCAGGGCCAGACGGCTTCCCGGGGGAATTCTACCAAACATTTAAAGAAGAACTAATTCCTATTCTCCTGAAACTGTTCCAAAAAATAGAAATGGAAGGAAAACTTCCAAACTCATTTGATGAGGCCAGCATCACCTTGATCCCCAAACCAGACAAGGATCCCATCAAAAAAGAGAACTACAGACCAATATCCTTGATGAACACAGATGCGAAAATTCTCGCCAAAATACTAGCCAATAGGATTCAACAGTACATTAAAAGGATTATTCACCACGACCAAGTGGGATTTATTCCAGGGCTGCAAGTTTGGTTCAACATCTGCAAATCAATCAATGTGATACAACACATTAATAAAAGAAAGAACAAGAACCATATGATACTCTCCATAGATGCTGAAAAAGCATTTGACAAAGTACAGCATCCCTTCTGATCAAAACTCTTCAAGGTGTAGGGATAGAGGACACATACCTCAATATTATCAAAGCCATCTATGAAAAACCCACCGCAAATATCATTCTCAATGGAGAAAAACTGAAAGCTTTTCCACTAAGGTCAGGAACATGGCAGGGATGTCCGTTATCACCACTGCTATTCAACATAGTACTAGAAGTCCTAGCCTCAGCAATCAGACAACAAAAGGAAATTAAAGGCATCCAAATTGGCAAAGAAGAAGTCAAACTATCACTCTTCGCAGATGATATGATACTATATGTGGAAAACCCAAAAGACTCCACTCCAAAACTGCTAGAACTTGTACAGGAATTCAGTAAAGTGTCAGGATATAAAATCAATGCACAGAAATCAGTTGCATTTCTCTACACCAACAACAAGACAGAAGAAAGAGACATTAAGGAGTCAATCCCATTTATAATTGTCCCAAAACTATAAGATACCTAGGAATAAACCTAACCAAAG
Source organism: Enhydra lutris kenyoni (assembly GCF_002288905.1). NCBI lineage: Eukaryota > Metazoa > Chordata > Mammalia > Carnivora > Mustelidae > Enhydra > Enhydra lutris. The sequence continues at coordinate 6,641,037 of NW_019154125.1, read as the reverse complement.
AGACTAAGAATCTATACACAGAAAACTATAAAGTACTCATGAAAGAAATTGAGGAAGACACAAAGAAATGGAAAAATGTTCCATGCTCCTGGATTGGAAGAATAAATATTGTGAAAATGTCTATGCTACCTAAAGCAATCTACACGTTTAATGCAATTCCTATCAAAGTTCCATCCATTTTTTTCAAAGAAATGGAACAAATAATCCTAAAATTTATATGGAACCAGAAAAGACCTCAAATAGCCAAAGCAATATTGAAAAAGAAAGCCAAAGTTGGTGGCATCACAATTCCGGACTTCAAGCTCTATTACAAAGCTGTCATCATCAAGACAGCATGGTACTGGCACAAAAACAGACACATAGATCAATGGAACAGAATAGAGAGCCCAGAAATAGACCCTCAACTCTATGGTCAACTCATCTTCGACAAAGCAGGAAAGAATGTCCAATGGAAAAAAGACAGCCTCTTCAATAAATGGTGTTGGGAAAATTGGACAGCCACATGCAGAAAAATGAAATTGGATCATTTCCTTACACCACACACGAAAATAGACTCAAAATGGATGAAGGATCTCAATGTGAGAAAGGAATCCATCCAAATCCTTGAGGAGAACACAGGCAGCAACCTCTTCGACCTCAGCCGCAGCAACATCTTCCTAGGAACATCGCCAAAGGCAAGGGAAGCAAGGGCAAAAATGAACTATTGGGATTTTATCAAGATCAAAAGCTTTTTCACAGCAAAGGAAACAGTTAACAAAACCAAAAGACAACTGACAGAATGGGAGAAGATATTTGCAAATGACATATCAGATAAAGGGCTAGTGTCCAAAATCTATAAAGAACTTAGCAAACTCAACACCCAAAGAACAAATAATCCAATCAAGAAATGGGCAGAGGACATGAACAGACATTTCTGCAAAGAAGACATCCAGATGGCCAACAGACACATGAAAAAGTGCTCCATATCACTCGGCATCAGGGATATACAAATCAAAACCACAATGAGATATCACCTCACACCAGTCAGAATGGCTAAAATTAACAAGTCAGGAAATGACAGATGCTGGCGAGGATGTGGAGAAAGGGGAACCCTCCTACACTGTTGGTGGGAACGCAAGCTGGTGCAACCACTCTGGAAAATAGCATGGAGGTTCCTCAAAATGTTGAAAATAGAACTACCCTATGACCCAGCAATTGCACTGCTGGGTATTTACCCTAAAGATACAAACGTAGTGATCCGAAGGGGCACGTGGACCCGAATGTTTATAGCAGCAATGTCTACAATAGCCAAACTATGGAAAGAACCTAGATGTCCATCAACAGACGAATGGATAAAGAAGATGTGGTATATATACACAATGGAATACTATGCAGCCATCAAAAGAAATGAAATCTTGCCATTTGCGACGACGTGGATGGAACTAGAGGGTATCATGCTTAGCGAAATAAGTCAATCGGAGAAAGACAACTATCACATGATCTCCCTGATATGAGGGAGAGGAGATGCAACATGGGTGGTTAAGGGGGTAGGAGAAGAGTAAATGAAACAAGATGGGATTGGGAGGGAGACAAACCATAAGTGACTCTTAATCTCACAAAACAAACTGAGGGTTGATGGGGGGAGGGGGGTTGGGAGGGGGGGTGGGGTTATGGACATTGGGGAGGGTATGTGCTATGGTGAGTGCTGTGAAGTGTGTAAACCTGGCGATTCACAGACCTGTACCCCTGGGGATAAAAATATATTATATGTTTATAAAAAATAAAATTTAAAAAAAATTTAAAAATAAATAAATAAATAAATAAGATGACAGTCTGGAAAGAAATGAGGGTGAGAAGGGAAAAGAAATTCTTATGACCTGCTGCAATTTGGTTTTATCTCTTTGTTGGAATGAATATTGAATTCAAGGGAACACAACAATTAGCAGTTCTTAGCAAAGAGTTCATTCCAAGCTGAACAGTTAATGTACTTAGGTTGTTTCAAAATAACTTTTAATATTATTTAACTACAGCAGTCTATCGTATTAGGCAGATAACTCTTGGATAGAGCCTTTTGGGGACTATATCACTATAATCAAATCTCTCAGATTCTGTAAGATACCATCAATATAATCAGGACAAATTACAGTGTAATTAATATCTGTGTGGCTTCTTGTGCAAAATCACTTAGTGCTCCATTACTTGTACTTCCAACTATCTTCTAAAGTAGTAGAAACAAATAGAGATCACATAAAGAACTTTCTTTTTTTAAAAAAGGAGCGTTTGGTTTTTTTTACTCAGACAATATAAATATTAATCAATTAAAACTCCAAGTCATGTGACCTAAAATAGTAAATCTAGAATAATTTTATTTAACACTTAAAATACACAGCAAGGAGCTTAAAAGGGAAACTAGAACATTAATCAAATAAGTTTTAATCAAATAGGCAAAAGACATGACTATAAATCCCTGGCCCAAAGTTAGCTATTAGATCAAGTTAGCTTCTCCCAAATTAACAGATTTAATAACATGAATAGGTAAAGGCAGATGTACACATCTACTTCTCTTGTAGACAACATATGGATGGGTCCTGTCGTTTTATCCAATCTGCAACCCTGTGTCTTTTTATGGGCACATTTAGGCCATTCACATTAAGGGTGATTATTGAGAGAGATGTTTTTATTGACATCGTGTTACCTGTGGAGTCTTTGTTTCTATAGATTGTCTCCATATATTTCTGTTCAATGATATTCTTAAGATTTTTCCTCTTTTATAGAACCCCCCTTAATATTTCCTGCAGTGTCAGCTTGGTGGTCGCATACTCTTTTAAACCTGGCCGGTCTTGGAAGCTCTTTATCTCTCCATCCATTTTGAGTGTCAGTCTTGCTGGATAAAGTATTCTTGGCTACATGTTCTTCTCATTTAGTGCCCTGAATACGTCTTGCCAGCCCTTTCTGGCTTGCCAGGTTTCTGTGGACAGGTCTGACATTATTCTGATGGGCTTTCCTCTGTACGTAAGGAATTTCTTTGTCCTAGCTGCTTTCAAGAGCTCCTGTCTACAATCATGATTCATCATTTTCACTATCAGGTGTCTTGAGGTATTTCTAGATTCTATGATCTTGGGGGGAGACATTTCTGCCTTTAGTACATGGACACTGGTTCCATTCTCGAGATTGGGAAAATTTTCATGGAGAATTTGTTCAACTATATCTTCTAATCTTCTTTCTTTCTCCTCTTCCTCAGGGATTCCAATAATTCTGATGTTGGAACATTTCATGGTGTCATTTATTTCCCTAATTCTGTTTTCATGGCTTCTAAGCTGTTTGTTCCAGGCTTCCTCCTGATCCTTTTTCTCTATCTGTTTGTCCTCCAGATCACTAATTCTATCTTCTGTCTCAGTTACCCTAGCTTTTAGAGAATTTAAATTAGATTGGAACTCATTGAGAACACTGTGAACGTCATCCCTGGTGGCTTTCATTTCGGCCCTAATCAATTCCATTTTTTCATCCATGGCTTTCTCCAACCTAGCTATTGCCTGGATGATTGTTAGCCTAGCCTGAATTCCCTTTCTGACATATTATCTATGTCCATATCCATTAGCTCTGTTGCAGAAGGCCCAGTCTCTGAATTTTTCTTCTGTTGGGCATTCCTCCTCCTAGTCATTTTGGTGAGAGATGGCTGAACAGATGTGTAACTGAATGTATCGACCATGGTGCAGGCAAGGTGCACCCTGGAACCCTTCTGAGCAATCAAGAGTCCCCACCCAAAAGAAAGAAAAAAGAAAATAAAAGAGAGAGAGAGAGAGACAGGAAAAAAAGAAAGATAAAATGAAAGAGAAGGCCCAGCCCAAATGGCCTCCAAGGTAAGATTTATGAAGTATACAAACAAAAACAGACAAACAAAAAGACCGACAAAAGTAGATGACAAGGGAAATATAAACAAATATATAAAAACAAACAAACAAACAAAAAAGAACCTCGTCAAAAAGAACTCCAAGTGTAAGAATTATATACTACCAGGACAAAAACAAATACACAGAAACACTGGCAGAAGAAAAAGATGGGAGAGTGGTTATAAATTCTCAGTGTGGGTGAGGAAGGTTATTTTGATTCTTCCTGGATGTATCTTGATATCTTTGTTAAAGGACTCAACTTTCCTAAGATAAAGGGGAATTAAAACTGGTTTACCTATAGGGGTAGCATTGATTGGGGAAAGGGGATTACCTTGAAGCTGAACTCTATATGAATATTTTTAAAAAAGAATAAACTAAAATAAAATAAAATTTAAAAAATTTAAAAATAGAAAAGCAAAAGAAAAACAGGTATATGTATCAAAAAGTTCAGGTTAAAAGGTTATTATGGAATTTGATGTACTAGACATCTGACTGTGATGGTAAATATGTTAAAAAGTTATATATATATTTAAAAATGAACCAGAATAGTGGGAACAAATTAAAAAAGAAGTTGTATCTATGAAGTAGTGGTGGTTGTCCTCTTGTCTTTTTTGGGGGGGACTGGCTTTCAGGGGGAGGGACCTGCTGCATGGGTTTTCAGGGAGTCTTGCTGGAGTTAAGTCCTCCTGCCCCCATCAAGGGGTTGGGCTCTGAGGAAACCGGTTTTTCAGGCTTTTGTTCTCTGGAAGTTTTTTTTGCTTGTTTGTTCGTTTGTTTTCTCTCCCCTTGGCAGCTTTTGATGGTTTTTGGAGGTTTAGAGGAAAGTGAACTGCACTGGGACCTCCCTCTCAGAGAGAAGCCTCAGTCTGTTCCCCTGTGGGTGCTCCAGAGCACATAAATTCCCCCTCGGCCACTGCCAGAGCACGTTCCCAGTCACAGTCTCTGGGATCACAGAAACTCCTGCTTGTATCCAAAACCACGACAGCGGCGGCTGTCTGGGCAGCTCCAGACCACCGGAGAGGTCCCAAGCAGTGATAGCACCCTGAGATTTTCCCGCTGGTCCAGGGTGGGAGTGCTCAGACTTTCCGGGTCAAGAGCGCTGGGCTGGCGCCTGCATGCACCTCTCTCAGGGGAGGGTGTGGGGCGCGACTCAGACTCTGGTCGCATGGCCAGCGTGCATGGAGAGTACAAAAAGCTGTGGTTCTGCTGGCTGGAACCTGCACGCACCTCTGGGCTGGGGGGTGTGGGGCGCGACGCAGACTCTGGTAGCGCGGCATGAGCGTGGAGAGTGCAAAAGGCTGTGGTTCTGCCTGCTGACGAGTCTCCCTCACCCTCACGGGAGCCGCCAACCAGACACTCTCAGGGGCTCTGGCGACTCAAGGACCAAGACCTGGCTTCTTCGCTGCACTTGCTCTGGCTCAGCGCCAGCTGTGACTATCCTGGGTCAGCGGAATTAAGCCCCTGTCCCTAACTGCCCCTATTCCCACAATTTCCCCCCACGATCCTTTGCTCTTTTTGAGTGCTTTCAACCAGACTCCAAGTTAATGCTGGTCCCCAGTCTCGGGCTCTCTCGTATTGGGGTATTACTTTCCAATGGGTCCCTTCTGGTGGCTCCCTGCCCCTTTTGTTTATCTTCTGATATCAGTCTGATGTTCCCACTCCGCTGTACCTGCCCACTTCTGCCCCCGTAGAGATCCAGAAGTGTATAATTCTAATCTCAGGCTGATTTCATGGGTGATCAGAGTTCTTGGGTAGGTAATCAGCTCACTTTAGGGTACATGTTGAAACGGCACCTCCTCCTACTTCCCCACCATCTTGTCTCCCCTCCACATCTATTTCTCAACAACATAATGGAATCTCAATTTGCAGCCCACTAATCAATTCAGATAGATACCACAGAATTTTTTTAAACATTTATTTACAGTTTGAGACAGAGAAAGAGCAGGGAGAGGGTTAGAAGGAGAGAGAGAATCCCCAGGCAGGCTCCTCACTGAGCTCAGAGCCTAACATGGAGCTCCATCTCAGGACCCTGAGATCATGAGCTGAGCCAAATCAACAGTCAGCCACTTAACTTACTGAGCCCCCAAGTGTCCCAATGCCACAGAATTTTATAATTTATGAAGACCCTAAAGATATTCAAGACAAGATTTTATCATCTAGGACCCCAAATTATTCCATAACTTTAGTGTCCAATGCAGTCAAAGACAACTAAGCATACAAAAAACAAGATCCCATGAACAAAAATCAGCAGAAATAACAGAAAACTGAAATAGATCCACAAGAATCGTAGATAGGGGAGTTATCAGACTATGAAACAACTAGTATATAAAGCCAAGGTTAAAATTATCAACACCAAAATGGAAACTATTAAACAGTGATATAGATGATTTGGAGAAAAACCAGGTAGAAATAATAAAACTGAAAAATTAACAACTCAGTGGATGGGTTTATCAGATTATAACCAGCTGAAGTGAGAGCTATTGAACCAGAAGATAGAAGAAATTAGCTGAATGAAACACAAAGAAATGAAAAGATAGAAAATATTTTTTTTTAAATGTAAGATACACAAAAGTGAACAGCATATCTAAGTAAGAAAAAGGTCTATCATAGACTTAGTTGGAGACTCAGGAGAGAACAGAAAAAATGAGGCAGAAGCAATATTCAAAAAACCAGTGGCTAAACATTTTCCAGAGCTCATGACAGATAACCCATATATTTGTGAAACCCAATGAATACTAAACAGGAAAATATAAAAGAAATACACATGTATACTTATATGGAAACTGAAAAAAAAAATCAAGACAAATGTACAACTTTAAAAGAAGCTAGTGAATAAAGGATACATTTATTTAAATAACACATACAGAAGAACAATAATAAATGACTCTCAATTTTTGTTGGTCTGAAAAAAGTCTTTATTTTGCCTTTATTGTTGAAGACTATTTTGCTGGGTATAGAATTCTGGCAAAGGTATTCAAGGGGAAAATACTTCTGTCAGGAATAGAATAATGATGTCTCTAAAACTTCTACCTGGCCATTTGGGGCTTCTTACACCACCAAGACAACAGGTAAAAAAACAAACAAACAAACAAAAAATAAAATAAAATAAAATAAAATAAAATAAAATAAAAACCAGGTTGGTCTACTAATTGAAGTGATTATTCCCAGTTACCAAAGGAATATTGAATTGCTGCCTGACAGTGGAGGCTAGGAAAACTATGTCAATAATCAAGAGGGTCCTCGGGGATGTCTCTTGGTACTTCCATGCTCAGTAGTAAAAGTGACTTAGAAAAATACAGCAAGAAACAGAATTGGTGAGGACTCAGGCCATTCTGAAAAAAAAGTTTGGCTCACTCCACCAGATAAAGAACCCAGGGAAGCTGAGACTCTGGCTGAGTGCAAGGGAGATACAAGGCTGTGGCAGAAAACACAGCCAACAATAAGCTTGAGATGAACTACAGAAGTAACGTCTATGGGAGCTTTACATATTTCCTCTTTGTTATGTGCATATATTTGTCTACTCTAGCCACCAACTTCTTTTTTCCCATTCCTATATTATATATGTTATTAGAAAATTCATTTTGATTTGTTTTTAAGCAATAGAACAGTCCAGCTAAATTTGAGGAGGAATTAAGACAATCAGTAATGGATACAATGATTATTGGGACTGCAAGATTTCTCCTTTTGGGGAAAGGATAGGAACTTTTACATGTCAAATGGATGAATGTATCTTATTCTGTGCAAAGATAGAGTTGTTCTGATGATGTACGAAAGCTCAAATGCATGTAAAAGAGTGCATATGGAAACTCGGTAGTCAAGTGGTGGACTGTGCCAGTTATCAATTTATTGTCTCTCAGCTCCAAGGTCATTTTTCACTGTCTACTCATCAAAAAAAAGAAAGGATCTAGACACTTTGTCTATTTTTTTTTCCTTTGCCAATGGCTGTAAGTTTTGTCAATAAAGGATACTGGGAAAGACACTACAGAAAGAAGGGGTTTTCCATTGGGTTCTGGTGTGCTCATTTGGCAGGACTCTGCAGTGCACACAGCCAACAGCAGTCCATTGCTAGCAACTTCTCCTGGCACCCTACTCAGGTGGTTTTGTAGCGGAATGCCTTCAGTGAAACATGTCCCTGTGAACAGCTTTCCCAGGTACCCTAGGGTATGGAATGTTAGCAAGTTCCAGAGGGCACATTTCCAGCAAGTTCCACAGCATGGCACCACCATGACTTCTCTGCTATCAGTGAGACACAGCTGCGCCTCTGCATTGAGATCTGAATCTCAGCCCTGGAGGGTATCTTCCTAGAGCTCCCTACCTCAGCCCTAGGGGTAGCAGCTACTCCTTACACTGCAGCTCCTGTATTCCTTAGAATCCTCTTTATTTCTTACTAGTGAATCACTCTTTATGTCAATCCCCTATTACAGTTAATAATTCTTAATATTAAACTTTCCCTTGCAAATTCCTTTTCCTTTCAAATTACCATGTGGTTTCCCTCTTCTAATTGGACACTGACTGACTGAAAACCATGGTTTTCTCTATTTTTATTTTTCCTGAGATCTGTGGATTTTCTTGGATTCTAAAAAATTACTCTATACCACCCTCTCTTTTTCCTCTTACTCTGAGACTCTGATTATACATACATCAGAATGGGGCACCTGGGTGGCTCATTTGGTTAAGCATCTGCCTTTGGCTCAGGTCATGATCCCAGGGTCCTGGGATCGAGTGATACATTGGGCTCCCTGCTCAGTGGGGAGTCTTCTTCTCCCTCTGCCCCTCCACCTGCCCATGCTCGCTCGCTCTCTCTCTCTCTCTCAAATAAATGGATAAAATCTTAAAAAAAAAAAAAACATACGTCAGACTGCTTGATATTTTATCATAGTTCACAGAGATTTTGTTCATTTTATCCAGTCCTTTTCTCTCTCACACACACTTTATTCTGGATCCTTTATATTGCTTTGTCTTCAAGTTCATTGATCTTCTGCAGTGTCTAATCTCATGTTAATCTCATTTAGTCTGTTTGTCTTTGTGGATATTGTATTTTTCACCTCTTGGTTTCATTTGGTTCTTTATCATATCTACCATTTCCTTCCTCATCTTTTTCATGTTTTCTTTTACATCCTTGAGCATACTTGAGATTTATAAACATTGTCTTAGGATCCTCATCTCCCAATTCCTTTATCTCTGATAGTTTTTGGTTCTTTTATACTGATGGATCTTTCTCCTGGTTATCAGGCATATTTTTTCCTACTTATTTGCAAGCAGACTGATGTTTTTAAATCATTTCCTGGCCATTGTGAATTTCATGTCAGTGGGTGTTGGATTTTATTGTTTTCCTTTGGTACTTGGCTTCCTTATGGAATTTTACTTGCACATCATTTTGATCTTTTCAAGGCTTGCTTAAGCTTTATCAGGGTAGGCTCAGAGCACCTGCTTTAGAGCTAGATTACCTGGAAACAATGTTATGACCTTTGTGAGGATTCTGTCACAAACCCCATGTCATACCAGATTTCTTCACCCAAGATGGTGAGAAGCCAAACTTCCCCACCACCCCACTCCCAAAACCCATGTGAGCTCTGGGAATCACTTAGCCCACTGCCTTCTGGTGGCTCTCTTCCTGGCTTAAGAACATCCACCACCACCTACAGGTGCAGACACAGGGAGAACCCTCTATAGATCCCCAGAGCTCTCCGTCTGTGAGGTGCCCTCTCTGTACTCTGATTACCAACTGTGACTACTTGCTGTGTCTCCCAACTACAATCTCTGTCTCCCCAGTCAGCAACCCGCCAGCCCCACTTGTGTTCTCTGTCCTGTGCCATGGCCTGGAGATTGGCCCCCAGCAGTAACCTGGGGCAACTATAAGGCTCAGTCCATTGTTTTCCTTCTCTTGGGGTCACAGTCCCATTTTCTAGGTTTCATGGAAGGAGAGCAATATCCGAAGCATTTGATTCTTTATGGGCAGAAGTAGAAGTCCTGCATTAGTTATTATTTTATGCTGTCTTGGGAACTAATAGTGCAAATGCAACCCACATTTAATTTATTTAAACAGCTTACACAGATATTTATTTCCAGGATTATACTAATAATCACAAATCATGTTTTCCATCTAGCAAAGCATCTCTAAAAGACATATTGGATGTACTCTGTTATTTGTGGAAATGTATTCTTTGCAATTAACACATCTGAATATTTAAAATTATCCTATAGAGCTTTCATTCATTCACCCAATCACTTTTCTAAACAACACTAGTTTTTATGCCTGAAACTTCAGCACCTACATTGGCTACTTGTTGGAGTCCTAAAGGGAAAAAAGCAGAAGAAAGGATGCTGATGTTTGACAATGGTGAAATCTCAGAGTTTCACATGTGTGATACTAGCTCACTTTATGGATAAGGATCGGGGAGTACCTGCCGCAGGCCACACGGCTAATTAGAGACCATGATGATTCTAACTGCAAGTTCAAACTCTTTCTAAACCATTACAATGTCTAAGCTGAGTGCGCCTGTCCCTTGTGGTGACATTTAGCAGTTACAACATGAGTAGAGATGTGAAGTATTTATCCTTTGAGACAAACGCTACAGACCACGCTGTCATGCAATGGGGGAGAGCACTGAACTTGGAGCAGCTCATACGCATTCGATGTCATCCTGCCACCAGTAAGACCTGTGTGGCCTCAGTTCAGGCCTCAGTTTCCACCTCAAGAACCACGTATAATCAGAGAAGTGAAATATGAAAGTCCTCATATGTCATAATACAATAATTTGTCTTTTTACGTCTAAGAGTTTTAATCCCATCAAATTCTGGGACATAAGGTGATAGCACCTAAGACTTTCTCTCTCCTCCTCACCCTGTCACTTGACCCTTTTGCTCCTTCAAATATTTAATTACTTGGCTACTGCCATAAAATATTCACTGATGAGGTCTGATATGTGGATGAATGAATACACATTGTACTGAGTAGTCTTCCTGCTGCTCTCGTTTATAGACTAACTAGGAATCTTACCTGTAATGATCTGGCTGGTCAAGGGTTAAAGATTAGTAATTCCTGTTTCAAAAATGACAATACATTCCTTGTCACTTCCTAAATCTGAGTCATTCATATCAGCCTGATAGCTGACATTTTAAAGAATAGATCTTTCTCTGTGATTTTTTTTTTCCATCGGACTTATTTTTGCTAGTTCTAAGGAAAGTGTCCCAGGAAGGCCATATGTACCTCATTGGAGCAGCCACACTGGGTAAAGCACTAATGGAATGGGATGTTGGCTTATGAGTAGATCTATGAGGAGGGAAAGGAGACAGGTGGAAGGATGCAGATAACCGAGGGGGATGAAAAAGAAAGAAATTTTGAGAACTTGGCAAAACAAAGCAATGCTATCCATGATAAGAAGGTAAGGATTTTGGCATCAATATAACTCTACCACAGGAGGAAGTCTAAGGATTTAACACTGTGCCACAATCTTTCCTATAGAACAAAATTTACAAATACTTTATGTTAGGGGCACCTGGGTGGTTCAGTGGGCTGAGCATTGGACTCTTATTTTCTGCTCAGGCCATGATCTCAGAGTCCTGGGACTAAGACTTGCATTAGACTCCCACTCAGCTGGGAGTTTGCTTGGAGATTCTCTCTCTCTCTCTCTCTCTCCCTATACCCCTCTCCTTCTTGCACTCTTTCTCTCTAAATAATCCTTTTTTAAAAATCCTTTAAGAAGTATTAAAAAAGGTCTCCTACAGTTACAAAGATGTATATTTCTGACATCTTTAGAGAGAAGCAATCTAGATGGCCACCAAGTTGGGAACAAATTAAAGATACAGGCATAAGATAGAACACTCTACAGCATGCAGAGACAGGAGAAACACATTGGATTTTTGAAAAGCGAGATAAAATGATACTAACATAATAAATGCATTAATAAAAACATGCAAAAATAATATTATGTAATCATGTATATGTGTGCATTTCGATGAACTGGGAAGTAACACACTAATCATAGTGATTGCCTGGGAAAAAAGGGTCAGGTGGTGGGACTGGTCATGGTGGTCAAAGGAGATGTTAGCTTTACATTATGTTTCACATCTTTAACAAGCAGAGAATGCAGATATGACAGCTTTCTTAAAATATTTAATTCTGGGTGACAAGAAAGTGGGTATTCTTAATTCTGTTACCTTTGTTTTAGCTTCTTGGAAATTTTAAATTTACAAACTTTTTGCCCACAATGAAAGTAAGATAAAAAGAGACTCAAAGCCTGAGAACTTAGCAGTGATTTTTCAGCAGTTTGTTTGGAGTGGTGACGGAGAGAAGACACTAGAATCATGAGTGGATTGGAGCTGAGTAAATGTGACTTTATACGGTCTCCTTCTCAGGCTGTGGCAGGAAGGATCTTAGGGTGTATGACACCCTGAAATCTGTGGAGGTGAATATATACACACATTTGTTACTTATTATATTTACTTATTATATTTATTATTACATATATTATATTCAGTATATATACAAAACATATATATATGTATGTATGTATGATGAGATGTGCACTGTGAACCCCCACAGAGAACCTTGGCTGGGGGGATTAAAAAAAACACTTAAAAACCGACATTTCAGTGGCACGGGATGGAAGTGTTTGTACAATTTACATACTTCAGCAGGAAAAGAAAGAAGTTTCCTTCTTTGAAAGAAACTCCAAGGGAAGAAGCAATGGCCAACATCTTTTTTAGCAGGAGGCTATTTTTATAACATTAACCAATAGTGGTTTAGGACACAGAAATTAGAGACCCTTAGTTGGAGAGAAAGAAAGGTGAAAGGAAAAAAGGAGAAGGAAATACAGATGTCCATCCACAGATGAATGGTGTGTGTATATATATATATATACACACAATGGAATATTACTCAGCCATCAGAAAGGATGAAATCTTATCATTTATATCTACATGGATGGAACTGGAAGGTATTATGCTGAACAAGTAAGTCAATCAGAGAAAGACAACTTTCATATGGTTTTACTCATATGTGGAATATAAGAAGCAGCACAAAAGATTATAGGGGAAGGGAGGGGAAAACAGAAAGGGAAGAAGTCAGAGAGGGAGAAAAACCATGAGAGACTATTAGCTATGGGAAGGAGACTGAGGATTGCTGGAGGAGAGGTGGGCTGGGGAATGGGGTAACTGGGTGATGGACGGGCATTCAGGAAGACACGTGATGTGACAAGCACTGAGTGTTATATGCAACAGATGAATCACTGACCTCTACGTCTGAAATTAATAGTGTTCTATATGTTAGCTAACTGAATTTAAATAATAAATAAAAGATTCCTAACTTTTTTAGAGATCTCCTTTTGAATTTTAAAAACTCTAATAAGTCATATATGATATTATTTGTGCATTTAAAATCCACCAATTGAAAGAAACAGTTGGCGGCGCCTGGGTGGCACAGTCATTTAGTATCTGCCTTTAGCTTAGGTCATGATCCCAGGGTGCTGGGATCTAGTCCCACGTCCGGCTTCCTGCTCAGGGGGAAGCCTGCTTCTCCCCTCCCACTCCTCCTGCTTGTGTTCCCACTCTCTGCTGTCTCTCTCTGTCAAATAAATAAATAAAATCTTAAGGAAGAAAGAAAGAAAGAAAGAAAGAAAGGAAGGAAGAAAGAAAGAAAGAAAGAAAGAGAGAGAGAGAGAAAGAAAGAAAGAAAGAGGAAGGAAGTTGCAAAAAGCTTTTTGAATTAGGCAGTATTTCTCAAGAGGATTTGTTTCATTACTAATTCAAAATTATCTTTTGATACTTGAAAAATGGCAACATACTATTTTTGTTTATTGTCAAGATTTGAAGTATCTCAGATTCTGTGGACCCCTATAACAATTTTGTAGACCCCCCTACCTCTTTCCATCAGGTTGTGGCGTTCTGAACATGACCTCTGGCTGTAGGTGTAAGATGATTAGAATAAATGAGAAACAACTGCATGGAAATTTATAGCATGAGTTCAGCTGAGACTTCCATGGACTTAGAAATGGATTAAGAAAGCTTATCTGCCAAATGCTAAGTGACAGAGCCAGGACTCAGATTAATCTGATTGATTCCAAAGCTCGCGCTCCTCCCACCCAACAGACAACACTATTTTTGAACATTGCATTTTGTACCTAACACTAGGATGACTAAAACGCAGTTAAAACCAAATTCGACACAACTCCTAAAGTGAAGATTTAAGCTTTAGATAAAACAGCAGAAGTTTATTTTTCATGATTCCAACCAAGATCTTTCCTGGGAGCGTAAGGTTGAACACACACGCCTGGTCCATCCATGAGGCCATTGGCAATGTGGGCGGGGCACTGCTGAAGGGTCGGTATTCATTGTCTCACTCGGCATCTGTGGATGCCTCATTCATGCGTACTGAGATCTTCTGTAAAAACTGTCTTTTCCATTTTCCAATTTTAGCGAAAAGAGAGTCAAGGCAGACCTGGATCTCCTGGACAAATAATTAACTGAAGAAAGGAATCAAATTGCCTGTTGGGTAACATCCTGGTGCTCCTGACAAGGAACAAGAGCAGCCAAGCTCATGTAACGAGACTGTAATCCTTAGTCATGTTTCCAGGAGCCAAATGCCGACTCCCATTTGGAGTCTGTTCCTGGGTACAATCCTGCATCTATATGGAAATGCAGTCATGATGGGGGCAGAAGCTGATTCACACATTCCCCCTGCTATCTCCCCAGCACCAGCACATAAAACAGTGCCTGAGAATAGAAACACTCCAATAGCTGTTAAAGGAATGGATACCAGTGGCTGCGGGATTTTTATTCCTTTCCTGTTAGTATAAATTATAAGCATAATTCACTTGGAATAGTGATGATACCTCTGAGCAGAAAACCAAGATTCAGTTTAAAAGCTGATAATCTCACTAGAGTATCTGAGAGATGCAGCAACGTTGTCACTCCCTTAACTTCCCCATCTCAAGGCTAGTGGGCCTTTCCAAGTCCTTCACCTATGGTCAGTGATGTGTTCCATAGGTAATGTATGTCGCTTACTTTCACCTACCTTACCTCATTCAATCATCACAGCTAATCTTTAAGGAAAAAAGCATTATTATCCCAATTTTGCCAATACAGAATCAAAATGTTCTTGTCAGGACTCAAACTTGTCCAAACAAAATGAAATACAAAAAGGTTTAAAAAAAAAAAACTCAGTTAATACCATTCTTACACCTTGTAATCCTGGAGAATAGCTCACTTATTCCTCTTTCCAGGAAACTCCAGCCACATTCCCAGATTGGCCCAGATGAGCCCATGTGTCCATCCATCCCACGCTAATCACCGTGGCCAATAACTTGAGTATTTAGGTTGCCCCAGTCCACGTCTCCATGTTATAGAGAAAGTCAGGCATTGGCCACCTCATTAGGTAGAAGACAGAGAGTTCCTACAGAAAACTGCTGGGCAGACTAAATGTGACAGACTATCTGCAATACCAAAGCTCACAAAATTTAGTTCCATACACACAATTCCATTGCCACTAAGAGGCTGAGCACCTGCGTGCATCACACGTAAGCATTTACCACATAACTAAACAACTATGAGCCCATGTTCTAACTCCCAAACCCATACCTCATCCACTACACAGGTAGTCTCCTATATTTTCAGCAAAGTTAAGAACTACCCTCAAATTCTCAAAGTGAATAGGATTCGTCACGTGGACTGACACAGAAAACTGAACCATAAAAATGGTGATTCTTAGAACACTGCTACATAATTTTGCCCTATTGTCGAATGCTTCCTATTACTCTTGGTTGTAAGGATTTGCTAATCAATCTAATAGTCTGAAAAAGCTTCATTTTGATGTTAGCCAGCCAACATCAGAGGTAGTTTCGCCCCACAGGAATGATGGAACAGCCTCCCTTAAGAGATGAGGAACAGGACCATGACGTTGCTACTTTTCCCGCCTTTCATCTAATATGTCTTATCTCCTCTCCTTTTCTAACTGATAAGACACTTGATTTGAATTAGTGAGAAAATGAATGGTGAGCATCTGTAACGGGTTTCTAAACCTCCCTTTGATCTTGCAAAAATCCAAATGGAGCCATTCGCATTAAGTTCTGACGCTCAAGTATTTGTCTACTGTCAACAAATGGAAAGCTTCATTTTAAATGTTGCTAGACTTCCCCTAAGCTTCATTATTCCATTCCTCTCGGCTATGAAAAGGACAGATACGCTTTCTCTATAGTCTAGGAATCCTGGGGAAAGATTGAAGGCATCCTTTCTGGCTTGGAGGTGAATGTGTGACTTTTCATTAATATTAACAGAAGTCCTTTGCACTGAAAGAGCAGACTCCATGTTTTTAAACGCCTAAGTAGTGATTCACACAAAGCTGGGAAAAGCCTTTTTTGTCTTACACAGCTCTGCCCGCTGTTGCAGTACTGGGATTAGGAATCATGGGAGGCTGTCCTTCTAAGGCAGTTCACCCATCCACAGACATTCCAGAATGCTCGTGCAGAGAAGGATGTCATGGCAGAGCAACACCAGGGTCTGGGTCGGGCTCCTCGCTGCCACGTCAAGGGGCAAGGCTTTCGGGCAACACTCTCGTGAGAGCCTTCTGAATAGAAAGACTAAGTTAACTGAAAAACTGCCTAGGGTTGAATCTTTTCTCTGGTGAGTTTAAAGTAAGAGAAAAATAATAGTATTGTTTGGGTATTTGCAAAAGCTGACGAAAATCCACTGAAGTGTGTGGACACAACCAGCTAATCCTGGACATTTTTTTTTTAAATCCTCTATTGACCACATAAACAGAATGAAGCTGGGGTTTTTTGTTCACTTCTAAATAAGAAAAAGGTATAACTTTATAACCTGTTAAGTAAAATAATTATGGAATAGGAAGACATATTAATGGTTTTTTAAAGATCCAATAAATCATTTAAACTAGTCTTTCCAAGTAATGTTTGCAAGTTGCTAAAGATATGAAGAGAGGAAGAAATGACTGAAATTAATTCCAAAGACAAATCCCCATCAAAATGAGAAATAGCGCACTAGCTTACATCAAATGAAAAATCACTCAGGTGGCGTAAAGTGGATAGAATAAATCCATTTTTTTTAAGGAATACAAATATGCAAGGGAGCCCTGTGTAAAAACAAGCAAAAAGCAGAGTAGAAGACTGGACGCTGACCAGGTAAGGGATGAACCCATGAGAGCACCACAATGGGTTTGCCCACCCATTGGTCTTGCTCTGTCTCCCTATCTCGTACCCCTCCCTGCCCCCCCCACCCCCGGCTGGGGACCGCTCTGTTCAAGCAACTCTCCATGGGCCAGCAGAGGAACGCCCAGCGCCCACCTCCTCTGCTTTGCTTCGTGGATGCCCATCTCCAAGGTCCTTCTGGATTTGTCATCTACGGATTTGTCATGCCCGGAGAAGTCTGCTGGGTCCAGAGAAAATGGGGAACTTACAGGGTTACAGGATGTTGAGGGGGAGCTGAGGGGCCCAGCCCGTGCATCCTCTTAGAGAACACTTTTAGAAAATAGAAACAATGTCAGAAGCTGATGGAACAACCACATGGCCATTAGTTTTTATCAAGAAGACACGCCCATCCTGAGCGTGTGACCCTGAACTACTGTGTTGTCAGCAAGTCCAAAAGAAGAAGGGTGATGTGGCTTTAGGATAATGTGAAAGGCAAGAAAGCTGCTGGGTGTTTTCCAGAGGGCGAATGTTTCTACGGCGAAATCATGGATTCCACAAGGATTGCTGAGAAGGGGAGGCGGGGAGGGGGAAATACACACACACACACACACACACACACACGTTATTTACATTTCCACAAAGAGAAGTAAATTTGTTTTTAGTTGTTACCGAGGTTTGTTTGGGTCTGGTAGCAAGTCCAGAATCTTTTACCTCACTGGGAATCCAGTCAGGCATCAAGTGTATGGGAGAAAACACTCTGTGGGACCCTAACAAAGAGACTGAAAATAGTCCTTACTTTCAAGGTGCTGAAATGCTGCCTGTGAGGAGCAGACCCGGGCCCTGTACTATTTTGTGAGGGCAATTTACAAGTAAGACATTTAGAGCACACGAGAGGGTCACTTTATATTTCGTGGAGTCTGCAGAATAACGCAGAGTAACATGAAATGTTTGCAAATGATGCACCCCACAAAGTAAGTGGAGGGGCAGCAGCTTACTGACAGCTAGACCCATCTGCTCGTCAGATGAGTGACTCGTGAGGAGAAGAGTTTGTCCAAGTAAGGAGGCAGACTCAGACCCCAGTGCTCAAGCCAGGAGGTAAAGCAGGCTCCTGCCCCATCTGCTTCTCCATCTTGCTTCTTGACCCTGATCAGTCTCTGCCTGCCCGCATCTCTGGGCGACAGGCCTGCCAGCCCCCAGGGTCCCCCCTTCCAGACCACCACGGATAACGTGGGAGCATAATCTCCAGATACTTCAAACCCCTGTTCAGAATGCTTCTGGGCCTCGTTGCTGGCTCTGTATCATTTATCCTCTAGCATCTCCAGTGTCTGTCACAGTGCATGCTTCTTATGTGCTCACAATTAACTCACATAATGAATCCATGATCTCTGGTAGATAGATAAAGGTCAGACTTCCTAACTTAGCTCTCAAAGTACTCACTATGATTCCTTCACCTGCCTTTGATCATAGTAGTTCTCCACTTTTCTTGCCTATATTTAGATTCAGCTATAATGGCCCGTCACCAGCTCTGTATCGCACCCACCCTCCTCACACCTCTCTTCCTACTGGTCTACGTAGCAGGAGGCCCTCTCCTCACCTGCCTCCCTAACCTTCCTCTCCAACTTTCAAGTCCAAAGCCACCCTCCCCATGAAACAGTCCCTGCTCGTCTCAGAATGTTCTTTTTTTTTTCTTTTTTGAACATATACTTTGCGCCATCCATCTGGCTTTAGAAGAGGCTCTGAATTATTTGGGTGTATTTCGGGCAAGTAGTATGTCTCCCTTAGCACAGGATACTAACAGACACACACTAAGAACTCAGTAAGTATTCACGAAATACATAAATGATATCCTTGCATGCCGTCTCCCTCCCTGCCACAGGAGAAATGTCAGATGTTACCAATCATGTTTAATTACAACAGAAGAAGAGAAACAAATAGAAGGAGGAGTCTAATTACTGCACTTGGCTTTGACTATGTTTTCAAGGCCATCATAACCATCTTAAATATACCCTTTCTACTGTGCAGCAGCCCTTGCATTTGTGACCAGAGATGCCTGCTCGCTGAAGCATAAAATCTGCATCAGGACATGCATGATATTAAGAAAACTATAGACTATATGACAAGCATTAAGCAAAATCACCATAATGGGCTTGTCTGACCCCCAAATCATGTAAACATTACTTTATTCTGTCTTCGGCTTCAAAGTGAATTTGGCCATCATCCCAGGAGGCATTTCAGTGAGCAGTAGCTCTTACTCCAAACTGTTAGGGGCCCCTGTCAGTGGGACTGCTCTCTAGAAAGCTCTATATCCTTAAAAAATAATAATAATAAAGATAATGCATTAATTAAATGCATTCCACAAAATAATTTCCTTTAGGAGTAGTTTCACAGTATCACATAAGGTACTGTTAAATATTTCTGATGGGTTGAAATTGAGAAGCATATAATAATATATTGTTACATAAATTTCACTGGTCCTGACTAGAGAGTGGGCATGGAAATAAGTGGAATGTGTAAACTGAGAAAACTTATCAATGGTGATATCATATATTGGGGTTCTGTGATAGAAATGTATAAAGGAACACAATAAGGTAGTGTTCCAATAGGATTGGATTAATTAGAAATACGGGAGAATGGAATTAAAAGGACTACTTTTAACTCACACTTATATTCTGGATCACCTCCCACAAACCGACATCCTGTCCAAGAAGGGACTTGTCCATTGTGTAACTGAATGAGACTTTCAGTCCCAGAGTGACCCTCAAGTCTCCTTGTCACTTAATTCTGTTCTCAATGTGCTACTGCAAAGGACCCTGCCCATTTCCTAACTATGCAATTCAATAATTCAGTAACTGCTGATTTTTTTTTTGTTAGAACCTTGTCTGAAACCCAGCTAACACAAAGCTACTAAAATTTCAATGTGCTAGATAGAGCTAGATCAAATTCTGTAGCTTTGAGTATACAGGAACCAAATGACTCTATTTTATCTGCTCCAGATTCTCTTGCTAGAGTGTTTTCAGTCAAAAACAGTAAAGTTCTGTTAGCGTTGTGTATTTTTTTTTTTTTTTTGATGGATGAAGGGCAACTGAAAATCTACCTCTGTGAAGACTTATTCATTTTTTTTTGCACACACCAAGATGAAACAAACGGTCCATGCATTGCAATTGTTTGTCTTTGGTGCTCTATCATTGTGAAGAAGTATGATTTATCAATGTAGGTGGCCAATCGAGGAGCTTACTTTCATTCACCCATTCTGGCCCCAAGAGAGGCCTCATTAATGTGGGCAATGAACAGACCACAGACGGATGAAACAAATGCCGACTCCCCTGGAAGCAAAAGCAATGAGTGTTGACATTTAGTGAATGTAGGAAGTTCTCCAGATAATAAGTCCACTTACCTTCACAGAGTTTTCAACTCTTTCTCACCTAAGTGGCTCTTGGAAATTAAATACTCTACTTCCATTTGAGATAAGACAAGCTAAAAATTCTTAACTTAACCATTATCTGGTATACACAAACCTGGGAATTTATTAAAAAAATATTGCCCCATGCTACCTGGATTTCCTGGATTTCATGTTGTTGCCTAGGAAGTCTGGTATGTTGTGAGAGAATTTGGGAGATAAGATTCCAGTCAGGTTCCAAGCAGAAAGTGACTTTTTCCAACCAGAGAAGATTCCAGCCTCAGCCCCCAAAATACTGCCACCAGTCCTAGCCCACAACTCTTAGGCTATTGCTTTCATGGGATGTCATCACCAGATAGGCCTGCCCCTCCCATGTGGTACCTTGCTTTACTGGGCCTCAGGGGGCCCTTCCCAAGCAGTGAACTCCCACAGGTTCCCCTAACTTTCAAACTCACTTGAGAATCTTACCTTCTTCCCTCCCCAGAAGGACCCTAGCTCTTTATAGTGTCAACTGTACCCCAGAGCATTCCTTACCAAGAGGAGCTCCCCTTTGTCACACTCTTCTGTGCCCTCCCTCCAAGTGGGGCATACCTACATGCCTACATGTACATCTCTAAGAGAGGGTCCCTCAGTGACTCTGAAACAAGGAAGTTACCCTTGGGAGACTGTCTCTATCTAACCATACAAGATGCAGTCATAGCTTTTTAAATTATTTGTCTGCATCAACAGACAATAACATATAAAATGAAGTAAACCTATTTACTCTTCATTTCGCAGTATGGCTTCATTCGTCCTTCGCAAAGCATTTCATCATCTTCTTTCACCTAGTTGTGGACTACAGCTGCTTTTAGTACCCAGGATTGGGAAGAAGAAAAATGATGAGGAACTCCTCAGGAGATTTTGCCTTGGTGAGTGATATTCCTCTCTCAGTATGGGAATGACTAACTGACATGTGCCACAGAGGGAGGTCCATGACTGTCCATGTGGAAGCCCAGGGAAAGCCAGTGGGCACAAAACCGATGATCCTTGCAAAAAGGCAAAAGTGAGTGATGAAGAGAAGGAAGGGGACAGTGTTGGGCAGTCCTGTTCCAAAAGCCCTGGGCTCTTGGGAACTGGTGATATGAAGTGCCTCCTTCATCCATGGACATGCAGACCTGCCAGCCATCACAAGGAAAGCACAGAACCGTAAGGATGGTCCATTCCAATCTCATGACAGAATTAATACATGTCATTAACAAGGTATGGCAATGGAAACACCAGACAGTTACAGTTCTTCGGTCTTTATATTGTACTCAGTGTCATGAAAACTTGTTTGGTATTTTGCTATTGGATCATTAAGGTTAGAGAAAACCTACTTCTCAGTGTTTTGACTGAGGAATGAAAGACTGGAACTGGTATCAGTCATCTTGGACATGAAAGGAGATCTGAGGTGATCTATGTAGTCTTGGATATGCTGAGAGGCTGAGCGCAGAGGTGCGTACATTGCAAAGTCTCCAGAAAGTCTGTAGGGTGGGTGGGCAAGCTGAAGTTGCCAGGCAGCCTACCCGCCTAACATCTGTCATTCCAGAAAAGTGGGGATTGCTCTGGTCCATTCCTCACTATATCCCCATCACCTCACACAATGCCTGGGACTTATAAAACTGCACAATCAACAGTTGTTGCTCAAGTGAATACAACTTTTATACATAATTAAGACAACTATATTCTAAAAGGGCTTCTCTAATGTCTTAGACATTCCTGTAAGTGATGGAGTAATAACAGCACTTAATTCAGATGCTCCCATGAGTGTTAATAACAGCAAACACTTAATTCAGATGTCCCAAAAAAGAACATCTTAAGATTTAAATCTTGAGATCCAAAAAAGAAGAAGCTGATACCCAATGTGATTTAGTCCATGGCCCAAGGTCACACATCACTGGCAGGAGTCAGACTCAGAATTCAAATCAAAGAGTCTGGCTTCAGTCTATGCCTGGAATCTTCTAGAATGCCTGCCCATCGGAATGCCTGACATGAGGAGAGCACATAACTTGGAGTCAATCAAAAACTTTGCTCAGAGAATGGTGTTATGAATACCACTTTAAATCATCTAAGGTACTGACCTGTATCTATTACAGCCATTACTTTCTGGTGGGTCTGGCTTCACTGAAATTTTTTGTTCTTTTTGTGACATCTTCATATCTCCTTTCATGCATGCACCTGCCCCAGGAGTGCACTCTTATTATATATCACTTTCTAGGTGCAGGCCCTGTTTTCTCGCCATTTGGCTATGTTGGGGTTTCCTTTCCACACATCAGCTGGAAGAGATATATCATAGATTCCGATTCCTAATTCTCCCACCTCACACAGCAATGCTGGGAATTAATGCTGTTGAAGGAAGTCCGTTTTCTTAAAAGCATTGTGCAACGCACTGGAAAGAGTCTAAAGGAAATCAAAAATACAAATAATTCGTCAGATGGAGAGGTTCTACCATAGGTACTTGACACATTTTTTTTTTCTTTCTGGTCAAAAGTAAGGAAAGGAAATTTTCCCTTGGCAAAATCAAAGAACAGAATTAAGAAACTCCAGAAATCAATTATGTCGTCATCTCTCAATAGTTTTTAAAAGGTGATTTAGAAAGAAAGAAAAAAAAAGTTTTTTCTGGCTTCAATACTGTCTGCCTCTTTTGAACTCCTATAGTATAGAAACTACAATGAGAAAAATATATTTAATACAAACGTGCAAGAATGTAAAAATATAGACCAGTTGTCAGTAACCTAGAAGAAAGAAAACTTCTCCAAGGGTAGTAGTGAAACACATATAATCCTGCCAAAGATGTTGAGTTAGCAACAATGTATCCTATAGTCTCAAGGGGCTCTGAGAACAGAGGGACACAAGGCTAGAACCCAAGGGTCAGAACTGCAGTGAGAAATAATAGGTGTAATCAAGGTCCATAGGATGTTTTCAAATATGTGGTTTTGTGCAAGGACTGGCAGTAATAATGGTCCTAACCTCGGTGTGATGTACCGTTCCTTGGAGCTAACTGCTCACCTGTTCCTTGTCCCACACAGCAGAATACCACTTGGAATGTTTTCTCTCACATAAATGAGAAAATCACCTCCTTGGTGCTCCGAAGTATTAATTTCTCTCCCTGGGAAGACCAATCTACCCACAAGAACTGTGTGTACATTTCCTTTGTGGGGACCTAGAAAATAGAAACCTGTGGAATCATAGGCTTCTCATACCTAGTCTCTTGTTTTTTCCAGACGGCTTCACATTTCTGGCTTGGCTTTCTTGACTACTGAGCCTACTAGCAGAGGCAAGTTCCTTTCTGCAAAGCCATCATAAAACACTTCCCTAGACTTGCATGTGAATTTTTTTAATAATGCCTCAAATATATTTATTGAATATTTGGAACCATTTCATATGAAAATAATGTAGGAGTAGAAAAAAGGGGGGAAAGAAATCACATATATTACAGGACTTTTTCTATACCAAGATCATTTCATTCAAATGAGATTTGTTCAAAAAAGTATTCATAAGGAAATTTATTTAATATGACTGAAATTTCAATGGATCAATTTTCATCTCAGTCTTACACTACAATAATACTGTAGATCTCCTTTATATGATAAAGAAGCATCTCTATGTTATAAAAGATAAAATGTTTTTCATGCAATGTATGGACTTTAATCTGCATTTTAAGAAAATCCCTTTGGGCCAGGTTCTAATACAATTTCACAGGAAAATTCCTACTGAGGCTGACTGAATTCCAATATAATTTGAAAGCAATTAAAGTTTATCAAAGGAATTATGCAGTAGGGTTATTCTGAAAATGAATCAGACCCAAAGGCAGTAAAACAAGGATATTAGGTCTTTGGAGCAGCTCTAAGAAATTTCTTAAGTTCTATTGACTCACTAAAACTATAGTGTTCCAAGCGGAGGGAGGGAGGACAAAAGCCTTTATAAGGCAGCTTATACAGATTCATTGAAAAGTTTCTTAAAACTTGATAATGGGCATTCCATTACAACCTGAAGTATAAAACTTCTAGTATGCTTTAATAAAACATCATCTAAGCCTGATACAACACAAAATTTCCAATTTAAAATCCTTTCTTCTATGTTGTTTTTACCTTTCTTAAAATTGTCTGAAGGGTCATATTTCACCACCTTACTATCTCAGTGAGTGCCAGTTGAGAGTTTCACACAAAACTAGCACTGGAAACAACTGTAAACAAAGGAACGGAACATAGAAAGGAAGGAAAGAATGTTTCCCTGTGCATATTCTTAGGATTCACATTACCTCATCAGTGTACAATAGCTCACATTTTCCATAATGTTTTATACTATTAATTAAATTTAATTAACTAAATATGGGTTGCTTTTCATCACAGGAATATTTGCTATATCAGTATATTCTTTAAAAAAATGAAGATTCCAAGGAAAATGAGATTTATTCAGGAGTGTATTTATGCACATGCCACCTTGGGATAAAGTTTGTAGAGTTAAGACTTGAAAATTATCGGCATATGTTAGCTAATTGCTTTTAATTAGTTGGTTAGAGGAATAAAATCTCATGGTAATTAATTCCATAAGTTAATGCCTAATATTGTTACATCAAGGTCATTTTCATTTTAAGAAATTTTACCAAAAACCACGAATTTCTACCCTCAATCACAATGATGATATTTGACACAAAATTCTGGAAAATATGCTTACTTGAGTGCAAATTCCAAAAGGGAAATGACAGCCAGACATTTTAATTAATACACTACTTAAATGAGAGAAAATTACATCCAGAATGACATATAGAGCTTCACAGACCTGCTTCTCAGCAAAACAACCATAACTGACAGAATTGGGAAAAAAAGACATCTAAAAGTCTGAAAATTTTTCTAAGGACATACAGCAAAAGAAGAAATATTTATTCAAGAAAATCTCTTAATCTCAGTAAGGATAGTTAGAGTATTTGGAATTTAAACCATGAACCCACTCTTTCCCTTCCCCTGCTCCAGGCTTAGCATGATTAAATCTCCACCCTTGGTGGGGATGACCAGGAAGCTGGGGCTCCCCTCAATTCCCAATCAAGGGATACTAAAAAGGTTGCAGAGGCTAAGCACCTGAGGATTATAGGTCCCTTCCTTCCAAAGCCCCCACTCACAGACCAGAGGTTCAACACCAGGTAGAGCAAGCTGAGAATACTGGGGTCTTGATCACCTTTGCCCCAGCTCACTCATACAGCAGTAGTTCCATCTTGGAACTACATTCTGGGAGAGGCAAGCCACAAAGATGAGAGGCTACTGCCCTTATCCGGAACCCTCTTTGCAAAGCTGGAGTGTCACTGCATTAAGAAACAAGCTGCTGACCCCACCCACAGCTCAAGAACTGTGACATAAATATTTTGTCTAGGACAGACGGTAAGAGCAAAGAGCACCAAAACTTTCCATACAAGAATTAACTTTATTAGTAACAGAGTGTGGGGGAAGTTCAAGCCTGAGGCTGCTCTGGAAAACAATGGAGATTTTGGTGACAAGTAATTAAGAGGAGAATATTAGCTGTATCAGGGTAACAAGTTAAATCACTAGCTAGTTTTTCAGACAGAACCATGGAAAGAGACAGCCAAAAACCCTCCTAGGATCAGAACAAATCTCATAGCTGACCTCAAAACAATGCCAGCAAAGGGGTCCAAACTTAACTGAACCAGATGTGGAGCAACTTATGCCCCATGGCATTGTCAAAAACAATGAAGCAATCACCCAGGAATTAGTGGACCTAACAGCTAGGGTATTTGTGAGGCAGAGCTTAGCAGAGAGATCAAGGAAAGAGACCACCCAAGAGAGTCCTGTTACATCACCGTCATCCCAGGATGATGTGCATGTGCCCAGAATTTCAGTTCTCTGAGAAGCTAATTCCTAGACTTCACAGTGCATGGAGTAATAGAGTTGATTAAAAAAAAAAAATGCATAGTTCAGCAAAGTCATTAAACAAAT
Source organism: Enhydra lutris kenyoni (assembly GCF_002288905.1). Taxonomy (NCBI): domain Eukaryota; kingdom Metazoa; phylum Chordata; class Mammalia; order Carnivora; family Mustelidae; genus Enhydra; species Enhydra lutris. The sequence continues at coordinate 6,614,666 of NW_019154125.1, read as the reverse complement.
AAGGCAAACAACAACAGAAACAAGCAGGGGGTGGAGTGGGTAGAAAGGGGAAAAAATGAGCACAGGATCAGAGAAATATGGGACACTATCAAGTGCCTTAACAAGGGGCACCTGGCTGGCTCAGCTGGTTAAGTGTCTGCCTTTGGCTCAGGTCATGATCTTAGAATCCTGGGATCGAGCCCCACATCGGGCTCCCTGCTCAGCAGGAAGCCTGCTTCTCCCTTTGCCCTTCACCCTGCTCTGGTTTTCTCTCTCTCTCTCTCTTTCTCAAATAAATACAATCTTAAAAAAAGAAGAGTGTCCTAACATTTGAATAATGGTAGCACCAGAAAGAGAAAAGGAAAAAAAAAAAAAGTAAAAAAGGAATGACCAGAAACATGCCACATTTGATGAAATATTAATCTATATATCTAAGAAGCACAACAAATTCCAAATAGGATAAACACAAACAGATCTACACCCAGATACATTATAGTAGAATGGTTAGGAGAGTCAGGTAACAAGAAAAGCAGGAAAAAAAAAAAAAAGAAGAATTTGGTAACAGCAACATAAAAATCACTTGTCATGTAGAAGGAAACCCCACTAAGTTTAATGGCTGACACCTCATGAGAAACAACATAAATAGTGGAGGCCAAAAGGCAGTGAGATATCATGCTCAAAGTGCTAAAAGAAAAAAAACTGCCAATCGAGAATCTTACTTATAACAAACTTTCACACAGAAAGGTAAAATAAATGTATTCCCACATAAACAAAAAGAATTTGTTGCTAGTAGACTTGCCTTACATGAAATCCTTCAGCCTGAAACCAAGTGACCCCAGACAATAGTATGAATCCATACCAAAAACCAAGAGCACTGGTAAAAGTAATTATATAATTATAAAAGACAGTGTAAGTGCATCTTTCTTCCATCTCTTACTTAAGAAGCAACTGTATAAAGCAGTGTCATATAGTTGTACTATTAGCCTTAGAACATGTAGAAATGTAATGTATTTGACAATAATAACATATATGAAGCAGGTGAAAACAAAGTAAGAGAATGGAGTAAGAAAATTACACAGACAACAATGTGAATCTACAGGGCCAAATTAAAAGAACCAGAAATGATAAATAAGAAGACTAACATAAGGAATCCTATAAAAAAGAAATTCTACTTGTCCTTCCTTTGCTTAGCTTCTTTAATAGACAATTCTATAAAGTAATGATTATAACAATATATTGTTGGGTTCATAGGACTTATATATATACATATGATATATAAAACAGTAACAAAAAAGGAAAAAGAATGAATAGAGAAATATAAGGGTAATATTTCTGATCTCACTGTAACCAAGTTAGTATAAATCTGAAGTAGATTCTGATGAATTACATGTATATGGTAAGCTCTCTGGGGCACCTCAGTGGCTCAGTTGGTTAAGCATCTGAGTCTTGGTTTTGACTCAGGTCATATCTCAGGGTCGTGGGATCAAGCTCCATATCAGGCTCCAAGTTCGGCAGAGAGTCTGCTTGAGATTCTTGCCCTCCCTCTTCCTCTGCCCCTCCCCCTGCTCATACTCTCTAATATATAAACACATAAACTTAAACACACACACACACACGGTAAGCTCTAGAGCAGCCACTAAGAAAATAAAGTCCAAAGAAAGTAAAAGAAAAAAATCACTAAAGCTATTGAAGTATAAATATTCACTTAATGCAAAAGAAAACAATAAAGGAAAGATAGAAGAACAACATCAAAGACATGAGACATGTAGGAAACAAAAAGTGGTAGGTATAAATCCAGCTATATCAACAATAACATTAAATGTGAATGGTTAAAAAAATGCAATCAAAAGAGAGATTGTCAGTCTGGATGAAAAAACAAGATCCCACTTTGTATACAGGAGACATACTTTAGATTCAAAAATACAAATACACTAAAAGTGAAAGAATGGAAAAGATAGATTAAGCAAATAGCAACCATAAGAAAGTGGCAATAGCTTTACTAATAACTAACAAGTTACTTTTTAAGCAAAAAATGTTTCTAGAGATAAAGGGCATTTTTTTAATAATAAAAGAACTCCTTCAGAAAAATATGGAAATTTTATATATATATCTAACAATAAAGACCAAAATCCTTAAAGAAAAAGCTGACAGAAAAGAAAGGAAAAATAGATAATTCAATAATAATAGTTGGAGCCATCAATATCCAATTTTCAATAATAGAAATAGGAAGATAAACAAAATAGAATACTTGAACAACATCATAAACCAACCAGACCTAACAGGCATCTACAGAACACATCAACAACAGCAGATTACACATTCTTCTCAAGTGCACACAGAACAGTCATGAGAACAAGCCATATGCTAGGCCATTAAACAAGCCTCAACAGATTTAAAAGGATTGAAAACATGCAGAGTTAGTCCTCTAATCATAATTGAGGAGAATTACAGATCAATAACAGAAATTTTGGAATTCAAAAATATGTGGGAATTAACCAACACACACCTAAATAACCATTAAGTCAAAGAAGAAATCACAAGGCAAATTAGAAAATATTTTGAGATAAAGAAAGCAAAAACATACCAAACAAAACTTACAAGATGCAGCAGAAACCAATGCTTAGAGAAAATTTCATAACTGTAAAGGGCTTTATTACAAAAAAATCTCAAACCAATAACCTAATCTTCTACCTTAACATACTAGAAAAATCACAAACCAAACCTAATGCAAGCAGAAAAAGAAATAATAAAGATTAGAGAAGAACTTAATGAAATAGAGAATAGAAACACGGTAGAGACAACCAACAAAACTAAATGCTGCTTCTTTGAAAGGAGCAACAATATTGGCAAGACTTCAACTGACCAACAACAACAAAAAATTATCTTAATTGACAAACCTTCTGAGGACAGTATTACTTTAGACACCATCAGGTACGTTAATTACCACGAATCAGAAACACTTTCAGATGTGTAAGCTATGTGAAAAAGCACCTCCGTTTGTTGCTTTTTTTTCCTGTTAGGCAAACAAATCCACCCTAAATTACATTTCAAGATGCATAAAATTTGTCATTTATCCCAAGTTAACTCCCCCACACCCCCTTCCACCCACCCCCTGACACACACACACACACACACACACATACACATTTGCTTGGGAGGCTCCTTCCTCAATTTCAGGGCCCACTGCATACCTTTCACTTTCCTTCCCCAGGACACCATCAAAGGGAAGGATAGATTTGAGATCAGTTATTTGTACTTGTGTTGATTTACAAATTACACTTTGAGATTCATTCTTACACAAGCATCACTCTCACACCTGCATTCATAGTCTGACCCTGAGGTACCGAAGTGTAGAAAGGAAGAAGGGGTTTCCTATATTAAAGACTACTAAGCCTCCACACACACAGCCCCAGCAATGGACACCACAAGCTGAATCAAGTAGTTCATGTCCATCTTCTCACTTAAGAAACCAGATGGTAAATTTGATTGCTTCAACTAAAAAACATTGAAGGGGGAAATATGGGCAAGTAGGTATTTCCCTAAAGGTCACTTGAATTGTTAATGTTTATTTTGTGTTTTGCAGGGACAGATGGTTGGAGACTACAAGAAGCAACAAAAGTCAAGTCCAAGACTTGACCTGCACCCTGCTTTCAGGGCCCGAACACAGGCTCTACTGAAAGATTGCCAGGTCACCTTTTGACCGGCTTCTCATCCATAAGAAAATGAGATCTTCAGAGGTCATCTTTAGATATCAGTTACAAATGAGGAGACACCTACGACCAATGTTCAGCGTGTGTGGCATGTTTTAGTCTAAGAGAGAGAAGTCTTTAAACAGGTTGCAGTTTTTGCAACCATGCTTTGCCATTTCTTCATTTTTGCATAGGAGAAACTAGAGAAAGGAAAGATCCAGGGCTTCTCTCCACTTCCCAGAGACTCTGCCCAATGCTGCCCTCCTGTGGCCCAGGGCTCAGGGAGGACCCCAAACCTTTGCAAGTCCCCGCTTTTCCTCACCCTGCTGCCATGGCCACCGCTCCTGCCGCTCCCTGCACAAGGCTCTACCAGCATCTTCCTTTGCTGTCATTTTTAAGGGATACTGGGTGTGATTTTTATTTGCATTTAATGCTTTCATTATTACAGCCTCTACACAACACATCTAAAACCTCACAACATATACATCTTTTACCTGTATGATTTCTGACTTAGACATTTTGCATCCCCAAATCCCTCCAAATTAGGACTATGAGCCCTGTAGTTTTACAACAATAATTGTAACAACAAATAACATTTATTAAGTACTTGCTTTGTGCCAGGCACACTACTAGTTTACACAAATTATCTCATTCTGTCACATCTAACTGCTTCTAAGCATATGCTTACATTTGCCAGTAGCACTTAAAATTAATTAAAATAAAGATATTATTGATTATCTTAGAAAGCAATGTCTCAATATACTAAAGTAAAATCCACAGAATAAAATATTTTAAGGTCTTACAAAATGTACAACACTAAATTATTATAGGATACTATTAAATTTATGTTTCTATCATTGAAAATAAAGCTATTTTCTGGTATGTAGTACCCACTTACTTTTTATCCTATTTTTATGCCTTTCTCAAACTCCTAGAAACCAGAGCTTCTAATATGTCAAATAAATCAATTAGATTCATACGTTCAATTTGATCCTTTGAGAAATACATAAAGTGATTCTGTTGTTGCATTAACTCCAAAATTGTTTTGCATAATAACCAGCATGACATTAATTGTGGCACGAGAGCTGAACAACATGAGATATGACCTTCACTAATCCTTCACATTCCATTTGCAAGCCGTATGCTGTTCCTGATCAAAACTCTTACTTATTATTAAGAATTACATTATTCTCCAAATGAGTGAATTTTCTCTGAGACAGGAAATGAAGGACCGCTAACACTGAGAGTGTATTTTTCCTGTCTTGGTATTAATATGTGATATATATTCATATTAATAACAACTCTGAAAACTAGTTTCATTTCTTCTACACATAAGCAAAAAACATATGTGCCAAAATCTGAATCCTAGCAGCAGTGGTACGGATATAGAATACTGGGGTTCTTTTGAATGTACAGCCACTTCTAGTATTTCATTAGAGCACATGTAGAGGCAGCTGTCACAGACGTCCATCAGAGCTGGGTTAGATGAAGACGAACAATGCAGGCTTTGAGGGTCAACCGTAGCTGCAGCTCAAAAGTTTCCGTTTCTCATCGAAGGGCACTATAGGATCGTTGTCTTCCTCCTGGAGGCAAAAAGAATGAATCAATTATGTCACTGACATCCCTCCACAGCAGACTGAAAAGTCTTTTTTTGCAGTCTCAGAAGAGATAGTGAAAACTCAAGATTACATAAGAAAATGTGGAAATTTCAAAACTATATTCACGGTCAAGTTTGTCGTCTCTGCAATTTTTGCATCAAGTCCACCATCATTTTATTTCTGTGGCAGAATCTACTAGCGCAAAAGTTCACAGAGGTATTTTCCACTGAAGGAAATGTTTGAAAGGCTGAACATTTCTGTACCATGTTTAGTAATAAAATTCAGCTTTATTATCATTAACTTCACGTATATTAATCACAGACGGTCACTGCTTGTGCAAAAAGACCACTTTCTTGCTAGCCCCCAAAGAGCTTTCCAATTCTATTAAGTAAATGGATAAATAATAAATACAAAATAATACATGAAAAGATAGTCTTTTTTGAAAGAGTGGATTTCCCATATAGGAAAACAACATCAGCTCAGATGTTCAATAACATCTAGTCATGTTGCCAGCGATGGGCGTGGCCAAAGCAACTTTCATGGGGTCGCTGCACATTAACTGGTCCACTCTTTTGGATAATAAAGACCTATTAAAATTCAGATGCATATGCTTTCTGACCTGAAATTATATTCCTAGAAGCTTATTATACAGATACAGCCATCCAATCATACAAAGATTTTGTGTCAGGATGTTCACTGCAGCAATTAAATAACTTCCTTCCTTAATAAAAAACACAATAGAGTACTTAAAAAATGTCCACATATGCTGTGTATGGATATATTACACATACACACATACACGTGTCTGTCCACGTATGCTATGTACACAGATATACACAATTTCTGGAACAATTTATTAGAAAGTATTTGTAATGTGGCGTATATTTTTCCAAACCACGTTTCAAAGAAAATAGTGAGTCCTAATCAAATCTTTAAGACCTCAGATAAAACTTCAAAGGTAAAATAGGACTTTGTGTACACACTTGATAATTACAACACAGCAAATTTTAAGTCGAAGCGACTCACATGGAACTGACAGTCAAAATTGTGAAGCCACAGCATTTCAGAGCTAAAAGGAGCCGAAAGGTCATGATAGGCACATTTCCTTCAAAAGAAAAATAACCTGGAGTCCCCCATTTCCCAAAATGTGTTCAAGTAAAACTTAGTTGGAAAAATGAATCCGTGTTCAAAAAAACTGTGGAAATTCTGGTTAAATTCAGTAACATATGGTGGTTCTATACAAAATCACCTCAGAGTCTCTAACGCACTAATGTGCCCTGTAAATCTCCAAAAGGAGGTTATTATATCCAGGATTCTCCAAATTGCTAGACATCAGCTCCTTACTTAACAAAACACCTTAATGTGTATCTTAATGGCTCTGCAGAACACATTTGGAAAAGGCGAATCTACAGGAATATATATTCCAAGTTTATCAAAGTAAAGAAATTTCAACTTAAGAATATATGAAGCCATTCTAAAACTTAAACTATCATGGTCCAAAATACCAATTAAACAAAGGATAGTTAATATGCAGTCTCCTCAATCATACAAACTCAGGTCTTAACACAAAGCGTTTTGATACTGAACGTTCACACATCGAGTGCAACAGATGCCCGTGTCCATCGGTGTCTCATTCATTTTGAAATTCTAAGGGTCCCATGTAAATTGTTCTCAACAGATGCTAAGTGAGTTCTAATCTACCAGAGCGTGGTCTCTTCCTGGTAAATTTAGGTACTCACTCTGCTAAAAATCCCCCTCCAGAAGAAACTAAAGATAGTAATGCCCCAGGCTTGTTGGGCTGCTTCTCCTCTACAAGGCACTGTGAGGACGATTTTTATGTTAGCCCCCCCAACCCCGGCCCAAAAAAATGGATGCTTCCTCTTGTTCACTGTAGACACCAAATTACCTGGGTAAATATTTCTATCAATCACAATCTGTGGTACAGATTTGAAACCAGGGAGGCCAAGGTTCGAGTTCCAGCTCTGCGATTTTAGGCAATCTACTCACCCCTTCTGAGCTTCAGATGATCGTGGATCCAGATAGAACCTTCATAATGTTGTGTGAGAATGTAGTATGACAACAGATGAAAGGTGAGGACAGTGAGTCCCAGGCACATAATCAAGCTATTAGTGAGGATTTCAGCTGATTCTACAGACATCTCACTAGCTGGAAATTGAACTACGTGATGGCCTATTATCTTTCACAGCATGAGTTCAAAATTTACTTTCCAGAATTTCAGAGAAAGTTTTCATGGAAGGAAATGATACTTGATCACCTTTGCACTGTATTCCCAAGGCCCAATGCAGTACCTGGCCCACAGCAAACACTCAAAGAAAATGTGTGTGTGTGTGTGTGTGTGTGTGTGTGTATACATAAAAAAGTGTACAAAATGACAGGAGCAACTTTATTTTTTTTAATTTTATTTAATTTTTTAAATTTGTATCAAAATTGCACATTTACATAAAGGGTTACATAGTTCTAGAATATTTCCTATGAAAACGAGCAGGTCCCTATCTCTTACGCCACCAATTTCCTCAACTCTTTTAACTGATTATTTTATTAACACCACAGAGCTAAATAGTGTGACTTTTATTACTCCTTTTCAATTTTAAGTATTGTCTCTTGACTTTTCCCATGGAAAATGAAGATGTGACCTTCCTTCCTCCTGTCAGACATCCCCCAACCCCAACATACACCACCCACATGTATATAAACTCTTCCCTCCCTCCATCCTTCCAATATGGTTATATAGTAATTTTGGCTGGATCAGTTTCTGTTCTATTATTTCTATCACTGTGATGATATAAATCTAATCCAGAGCTGATTTATGTGTATTCATGTATCATTTTTTTTTTCCTATACTTCTTTTCTCCCTCTGGAGTAACTGTAATTATCTTGGTTTTTCCCACCTTAGTTTTCTCTGTACGCAATCCAAAGCTACCTCCCAATCGTCTGACTCTCAAGAAGTTTAAGGCATACCATGCAATCTATTTCATCTTCCTGGAGAAAGTTCTAGAGCCTTCTCATTTGCTCACATCTGGACTCACTACCTCTATCTCTACAACCCCACTTCACAATTGTTTTGGGCATCTCCTTTGCTGGATCTCCTGTTACCCAAATGCTCCATCTGTTTTCTCCATTTTGGTGTCCCAAAAGCTCCATCTGTTTTCTGCATTTTGGTGAAGCATATCTTCTAGTAGCTTCTCAGGAAATAATCTTTAATGATCTTGATATTTAAAAAGGAATACTTTAAGCTTGACTGGCTAAAAAATTCTAGTGAGTTGTAATTTTCCCTCAGAATTCACACTTGACGTTTAGCTTCCAGTGTTGCTATTTATTGGTCTGATGTCCAAATTCCAGGTTCTTTCAATGTTTTTTTCTCCCTGTAATTCCTCCCTCAGTGTCTAGAAATTAGTGGCGCCTTGCTGTGGGTGCACTTTGATCAATATGCTGGAAATTCAATGGGTTCTTTAAAACTTTAAATGTATGTTCATGAGTCCTGAGAAAATGTTTAAATGATTTTGTTGCTGCTTCCTCTCTTCCATTTTCTCTGCTCTCTCTCTCGTTTTCCTATTATTTGGATAATGGACCACTGGCACTGGTTCTCCAATTTTCTTACTTATCTGCTATTTTTGTTCTACTTTCTAAGAAATTCCGTTCTGCCTTCTGATTCTCCTAGAGAAATTTCTGCCATCGTGTTTACGATTTCCAAAAGCTTTTTAGACTATTCCTTTTCTTCACAGCATCCAATTCCCATTTCGTGGTTGCAGTTTCTTCCCTGACCTCTCTAAAGACATGAATGATCACTTTTTTTTAACTTTTCCTCAGTATTTATTTCTTATATCTTGCCTTCTTCTATTTGTTTTGGGCTCTTCTGTATCATACACCTTTTTCAAATGTCCGTAACTGTTCATACCGCAGAATGGGAACAACCACTATAAAACAACAACAAAAACCGAGAGTGGAGGGGCGCCTGGGTGGCTCAGTGGGTTAAAGCCTCTGCCTTCAGCTCAGGTCATGATCCCAGGATCCTAGGACCGAGCCCCGCATGGGAGTTTCTGCTCAGTGGGGAGTCTGCTTCTCCCCCTGCGCCTCCTCCCTCCGCCTGCCTCTCTGCCTCCTTGTGATCTCTGTCAAATAAATAAATAAAAATCTTAAAAAAAAAAAAAAAAAAACAAGAGCGGAGACTCCAAGCACACAAGAGGGCACTTATTTATCTGTCCTGCTTTCACCACAGAATGTACCAGCTGCGCCATTTCGTTAAAGAAGTCCCTTGGGGCACTCAGGTTCTCCAGAAAGACCCTTCGAGCTCCCTGTCTAGAGAGTAGAGGCCTTCCTGCCAGTGTCCTGGAGGCCAAGGGGGGGAGGAAAGAACACAGGACATGAGGATATTATTTAATTATTCTATTTTTCAGTGAGGTATCCTGATACTCAATGGCACCTATGTCCCCTAATAAGGAGACTCTCTCTTCGTCAGCTTTCAATCACTACACATGATTTCAGCCTCCTCTCACTCCAGCTTCCAGAGATTATCTGCGGCCACCAATTCCTGAGCCTTTGAGAGACTGTCACGTAAACAGGCATGTTCCTCACATCTGCTAAGTCTGTTACCTCACAACCATCTGCTTCCAGCTTCCAAAATATTTTTGGTGCTGTCTCTTTTGTTTTCTCTTCCTAGTTGGTTTGTCTACTTAAAAAAATAACAAAAAAACACCTTTCCTGTTATTTTAATGCAATTTGTGGTAGAAACAAAATTAATTGCCTGTGTTCAATGGATTATCATTATTTGATTTAAAAAATTTATGTTTTATACATTTGGGTATTTTCTCAAGTTTCTACCATAACTGTATTACTTGATAATCAGAATATATATTTATTCAGAAAAACCATGTAAAGAAATGATACTTTCAATATACAAAGGCCATCAAACTGACTGGCTCCCCTTTGGGACTTCCTCCAAATACCCATCTATGTATGTATAAAAAATAAGAAAGATTAATTCTAAAAAAGAATGTTCTATTATACAATGATCACTGTTCATAACAAGACCCTGAAGTATGGCTATACCCTAAGAAGTCCTCTAAATCATCGGCTATTTCAGTATAATTGCAACAGATGCTATCTTTCACATGTGAGTATTCTTGAACTTTAAATTACCTTCTATGAAGAGACCCCAGGGAATGAGTGCAAATCAAATCACTACTGGGAGAATTTCCTGAAAAGCTATCAAAAATAAACAAGCACATAAAATTAAAAGAAATAATAATAAAATAATAAAAAGACACGCATGCACACGTACCCTACTTCTCAGAGGCCACTGCAGGTCCCAGGGCTGACCTAAGTGCTGGTCTCGCTCAGCTCACTGATAACCCATTAAAGTTTCCCTCCCTAAGTAAGATAATCCAGGGTATAATTTCCAAAATAAGAATCTTTTAAGAAATAGGGATGGGGTGCCTGGGTGGCTCAGTCAGTTAAGCACCTGCCTTCTGCTCAGGTCATGATCCCGGGGTCCTGGGATCCAACCTGGCAACAGGCTTCCTGCTCAGAGTGGAGTCTGCCCCTCCCTTTGCCTCTCTCTCTGCTAATGCTCTCTCTCTCTCTCTCTCAAATAAATAAAATCCAAAAAAAAAAAAAAAAAAAAAAAGAAGAAGAAGAGAAAGAAAGACAAAATAAACAAATAATTAAATAGGGATGTGATGGAAATGAGGATTCTCTCTTTCAGAATGGTCTCTTTGTCGTGTGTATTAGAAGAACACTCTCTTGGGGGAGTTTTCACAGGCTGCTTTAATTTGGAGTTAGCCATGTACCTGATTTACTCCCAACACTGGGCTGTAAGCCCCTTTGGGGAAAGTCCATGTATGTCTGATTATGTTTTTATTTTCACACAGTCCCTAAAATACCACCATACACAAAACAGAAGACTAAAAATAAATGTCCTTCCGTGACAAACAAGGATGCACAGCCACCTTTTTCCCCCCAACATACCCACTAATAACAACATCAGGTCACGAGAAAAGAAATAAAGAGAGAAAGGAGGATGATAAAGGAAGAGGTCAGGAGTGTCCAATGCATTTGAAGATTCAGAGAAAAGAGTGTGAGGAAAATGCTACTGTTTTTGGAAAGAGAAGTCAAAGCATATCAGAAATAAGAAAGGGGTGCCAGATTATTTAACATGATTCTAAAAGTACTATATGCTACAATAAACATTGACATTAGAAAGGAGAAGACTGTCATTATTTAAGTATGTGATCAAGGTCTGTTTAGAAAATTCAAAATAATCAGCTACAATATTACTGGAAACTATGTGAAAGGTCAGTTAAGAAAGCCAAGGACAGGGACACCTGGGTGGCTCAGTGGGTTAAGCCTCTGCCTTCGGCTCAGGTCATGATCTCAGGGTCCTGGGATCAAGACCCATATCGTGTTCTCTGCTCAGCGGGGAGCCTGCTCTCTCTCCCTGCCTCTCTGCCTAGTTGTGATCTCTCTCTCTCTCTCTCTGTCAAATAAGTAAACAAAATCTTTAATAAAAAAATAAAATAAAAATAAATTTTAAAAAAGAATGCCAAGGACAAACCTAAGCAATTATTTGTTCAGTGAAGAAACATTAACCCATAGAAAGATATAATGGAAAATGACACTAATCAAAACAGATGACAGCAGTAACAATAACCGTAAAAAAAGAAAAAGAAAACAATAATAGTAATAGCTCACATTTGTTGAATGCTAACTTCTGCTAAGTGCTGTGCTGTGCATTTTACCTTATTTAATTTCATCATCTCTAGAAAGTATTACTCCTAGTATCGTTACCTCATAGATGAGGACACTGAGGCTGATGGAGTATCACTGATTTGCCCAAGTTGCGGAACAGGTGGCGGTGCCATATTCCCCATCAAGCCACATCCAAGGCTGACTCTAGAGCCCAATGCACACCTTGTATTAGTCTAGTGATGAGAGAACCGTCCAATGAATAAAGAACATAAACACTTTTAACAAGCCCTGACCTATGCATTGTTCCTTAATAGAAAGATTCAATACCAATTCTCCTTAAATCCCTCCATATATTCAATGCAATCCAAGTAAAACGTTCTAGCAAGATTTTTTTTGCTTTTTCTTTTCTCAAACTCTTTTTCACACCCCCTCTTTCTTTCACTCTTTATTTCGACCATTCTGATAAAATGATGCTACAGCTTATCTGGAAGAATTAAGCATGGGAGAATAGCCAGGAAAATTCTGCAGAAGGGGCTAGGTGAGGGACCTTGTCCTACCAAACACTAAACCATACACATACACCACCAGGTTTGTGAGCAATGGTCATGAATAGGGAGTTTGGTGGACTAGGAGAGGGACTTCGGGGACAGAACCAAGCCATCCCGGGATTTAACATCGTAACGTGTTTTTATCCTTTTTAGTCAGACAGGCACAGATGAAAAATCTGAAAACAGTTAACGGTGGTGAAGGTGAGGGGAACTGTGCTTGGTGGACGCATAAATGGATAGGACTCCCAGGCCGAGCAATCTCCATACATATGCACTCTAATTCAAACTCTCCAACCCAGTAATCTCATTACCAAGAATTTTTTAAGGACACAGATGCATAAATCAACCACAGCATCACTAAGGATGGCAAAATTCTGTAAATAACCTGAATGTATAATAATAGAGGAACAGCGCAATAAAATTTTGGTACATACTTATGGTAACTTATTTAAAAGGTTATCATTTAGAAGTATGGCCTATTACCTACGCAATGGCATAAATAGATATATTGTCAAGCAGACAGAAAAAACAGCCTGCGGCACCTGCCTGTCTCAACTGGTAGAGCGTACAACTCTTAATCTCGGGGTTATGAGTTCAAGCCCCACACTGGATATAGAGCCTACATTAAAAAAAAAAAAAATTCCTCTGGGGCGCCTGGCTGGCTCAGTTAGTAGAACATGTTCCTCTTGATCTCAGGGTAAGTTCAAGCCCCACGCTGGGTGTAGAGATTACTTAAAAATAAAAAAAATAATAATAATAAAATCTTTAAAAAGAAAAGAAAAATAGCCTGAATATAATTCATGAGGAACACTGTATATCTACATATCCCACAGAAGATAAATGCATGAAGAGAGACCAAATGGACAAAAATAACAATAAAGCTAAGTATTCACTGAATACTTACACCGTGGACCAAAAACACGTTAAGCCCTTTACATTATCTCAGTGAATCTTCACAGTAACACTCTGAGGTACCTATGGACTTCTTCTAACTGATGACAAAAATAACTTAAGAGACATCAGCAACTTTTTCAGGATCACACAACTAATTAGTGGTGGAGTCAAAATGGAACGCGAGACCTCCCCACTGTGCTATGGGGTCTCCGTGTTCACCCCAGTCCTGGTGACGGCTGTCACTGACAGGAGGGTTTGAGAAATCCATTACTTCTTCTTTATTTTGTTCTATACTGTTTGAATTTTTTGTCCTGAACAAGCATCATATTTAGAGACATGGGAACAAAGAACAAAAAAAGAAAGAAATCAAAGGCAACTCTTGCCACAGCAATTTCAAGAGGCAGATGGGAGATAAACATATTTCAAGAAATCAAGGAGGAAAGAAGAAATGAGAAAGAGGTAGAAAGTATACCGAGTGATAAGAAAAAAATGGCAGAAACACTTTCTATAAAATATTCAATCAGTGGTACAAACATATGTACATACATAAAGGGACCCCATGAAAAACTGCTTTTTTAAACTCCTTCTGCCTTTATTCTTGTGAAGACCTACACCCCTGTCTTCCACATGCCTCACAGAACAGATTAGGTCTATCCCCCTTGCAGAGTTCAAGGAGTTAGTGGTTTCTCAGTAGATAACATCTTAGGAGTGACCAAGCACGGTCATGAACATTTTCCAAGACCACTGACTCACCAAAAGCCCTGGTTCCAGGGTGTATGTGATGTGTGGAGCACACCTGAACACTCATTTTTGTTCCTGGATGCCTGAGAAGACATGGGCACTGGACCACAATCCCCAGTAAAAACCCATGACCCCAAGCAACAATGAGATTCACTCTCCCTGTCCTTTCCAAGTCTCCCAGATGTTCCGTCCATATCTGCACTCGCTCTATGTCTTCAATAAAATTTGTTCTCACTTCCTCATGGCTGGAGGTTGCTTTCTATCCTGTACTAAGCCAAGGACTATGTTGGCTGGTCCTGCAGGACCCACTATGGGTTCTCCGGAACCCAGCCAGCCTGCATCATTTGCATAACCCTTATTATCATAACCCTGTATTGCAGCAATATGTTAGTGAGAACAGAAATATGCGTGTCCTTTTTTCCCAGAAGTCTCATTTCCGGGAAATTATCTAAAAGAGATAAGGAGCAAAGATATACAAGGATATACAAAGATACACAAAGATATACTCGTAACTTTCTACCCTTTGTTATTTGAAATGTGGTGTAGTGACAAGAGCTCCAGGTTTGCAGTTAAACCTACCTGGGTCTGAATCCTTGCTCTATACTTTACTAGCTGTGACCATGACCCAAGTTACTCAACCTCCTTCAGCCTCAGTTTATCTCTAAAACATAAATCAAAACACAGGCCTCACAGGATTGTTGTGGGGATTAAATGAGATAATATACAGCACCGTCTGAAATATAACAAACCACTCATTTCTTTTTCTTCCCACCACTCACTAATCTGTATAATTTAGAATGAATACATAAACTTTAATCAGAACTCTAAGATAAATCATACAGCTTGGTAATTTCTACATTATTCTGCATCAGAGTATCATAAAACATTAAACTTAGCTTTTAAGGTTGTTCAGTAGTAAACCTATGTTATGATACTTTGACACTTTCTCAATCTCAATTAGCAGCAAACCAATTAACAAAACTTTTATACACTACAGTGAGTCACATTTTTCTTCTTTCTTCCCTAATCCCTGGTGTGTTGTAAGGGTGATTGAGTATCTAATTACTTCTTAATTGAATGCACATAATATACATTTTTCACTAGTTCAAGCTTAATGCTTTTAGTCCAGAAATCAAAGTCAATGAAATTAAGTTGAATTGGGATTTGGGCAACTGTTATAATGAAAGAAGGTTTGTATTATGTCTAATTATAAGTAAATGTGGATTTTAGCATTATTTCCTATGGAAATATTTTAGGTACAGGAATGTGCCATAACTGACTAATTTAAATGATTAATAACATTGTTATTCTTATTCACAATCTTTATTCCTCATTACAGTGATTTTTATTGCTGGGACCCACTAAATATAATCATTCTTTAAAGAAAAGATACCATTAAAGAATCATTAGTTGTAGCAAAATCAGGACGATCATTCATATCAGTGACTAGATGAGTTTCTCTGCAGCATAAAGGTTATAGGAATTCTCACATGATGTCAACAGAAGAAAAAACATAAATTTGGAATATAATCAGTTAGAGTCATAAAAAAATATTTATGGAAAAACATAAAAACATTACTATCAAAATGGCATTCCAAATTCAGTTACTATTTTACAGAGATACTATTTCATGAGCGGGCTCCCCCTACTCTTTTTGCATTATACAGGAGTAACAAAAAAAGCCTGAAGTAGATATTCCCCAACAACAAAGGTTTGTTTGCTTGTCTATAGATACGGGGAGCAGCTATCTGAAATAATTGAGCTGAAGCCCTCCTCTGGCATATGACTAGATTAAGTAACTTCTTCAGGTCCAGTCAATGCCAAGTTTCCAAGATGTCCTAAAAAGATTTTCTGTAAACAAGCCCTAAAGACCTTGATGAGTTTCTAGCCACTAAAAGTACAACAATAATTCAGAAATTTTGAAGGGGGTTAAAGTAGTGCTATAATGGAAAACAGACCCATCCAAAACAATGTGGTTTTCCCAATTTAACAATTTATTTGGAGAACGTGTTATCTATCTAGTGGCCAATTTCTTGATCGGAGAAATCTCCACATCACCTAACAAATATATTAGATTCTGTCCCCAAGATACTGGGTATTGTCTAGATTATTTTAGCTTTGCATGTTATCAAAACAAGTTTTAACTGGAATGCTTGTTTAATTAAACCTGAAGTAGCCCCCAAAATAAAGCAAACCTACACACACACACGCACCTCTAAGACCTATATAGTTTAACAACTTTTTATGGCATATTTTTAGTAAAAATATTTTAAAATACATTCTCACCCTTTTGAGGGTCCTATCGATATCTATCTTTCTCTCACATGGTTTCTTCTCTAACTCACCCTTTTCCCTTCTTCAGGAAACGACTTTCATCCCTAACAAAGATGTCTGGGGTAATTTCCTCTTCACTGTCACACCGTAATGCTTTCCTCACCCTCATGCCATTTCATTTCCATGCTGAGATTTCAGATTCTCAGCATGGAATGCAATTTGCTATATATAATCATCAGGACCATAACTATTACATAACAATATGAAAATATTAAAAAGAGGACTTCCGTCATTTCATCATGCTTCCGTATTTCCTGGCTAACTGCTAACACCTAGCTACAGATCAGAAGCTCTAATGCAGATAGGTTTTCCAAAGCCCATTTCCAGAAGACTCTGTACCTTAAGAGTGACCATTTCAGTCAGGTGCCAGTAACGGTACCCTTCATTACGGATGGCGATAACCACCATTGACACCAAACTCCCAAGGGCAGGTCCTGCCAGTTAGTCACAGCACCCCTTCCCACTGTACTCAGAGGTGGATTCAGTCTTCTTTTCAACCACTCACAGCTGACACACAAGTCTGACCGCACCATGTCCTCCAAGTCTTTTATTTGTAGCAATCTTTCTTTAATAATCCTATGGGAAGGGGTGCTCTTGCGACAGTCCAGGTAAGAAATGGGGCTAACTTCACGGGGTATGATGTTGGGCATGGGGACATAGACACAGATTTCGGAGCTGTCAGAAGGCAAATCTGCAGAACTAGACGATAAATTGGAAATGGGTAGTGAGCTGAGGGAGAGAGGAGTCAAATATAACTCGGGTTTCTAAAAAAACTCTAAGAGAGCCAGCTCATAAATTCACTCTCGTACATACGGAGTTTAAGATGTCTTTGACACCTCCAAGAGAAGAGTCAGACAGACAGTTGGGCCTCCAGTACTAGAACGGACTAGAGAGACCTAGTCTGAGACTATAAATGCATGGGTCATGTGCAGCTGGTGCAAACAGAAACTGTAGGTTTGGAGAAGTCGCCTACAAAGACAGCATGCCTTCTCACAGGCTGAGCTGTGAGGACTCCAACAGGAAGTGGCCTCCTGAAAAGTCTGGGTGCAGAGCTTTTATACCTGCCCAGCTCCAGAATGACTGCTTTCCTAAGTCTCTGTAAACTTCATCAGGAGAAAAAAAAACTTGAGAGAATGGACAGCAAATAAATGAGGAAACCAAAATTAGTGCCTCCTTATGAATATGGTTTTCTTAATAATTAGTCTCGGAGTGGAAAAATGGAGCTAAAAATTGATCTGAGGAAATTACCAAAACAAACATCCATGATGCATAAGAGAACATGTTCAAAGGAGATCACCTGGTCTCAGTAATTTTCTTATGAAAAATATATGCTCTAGGTTTAAAATCTTGAAACCTACTATATTTAAGGGATCAGAATATATGAATGTTCAACATACAGGTTGGCCCATGACTGCAAAATGTTCTCTTTTCTTCTTCCCAAACACAATTTTCTTTGAATTCATGAGCTGTGGCGGGGGGGGGGGGGGGGGGGAAATCATTCTGCAATTTTTATCTACTACAAATCATTAAAATTTCTAAAACCTAAAAGGAAAAGGGATAAATATGGAAGTAGGGATTATTTTCCTTGTTGAGTAATCTTGAAGAAATGCCTATACAGCTTTGATGCTTTTCATTCTTGGGTTAATAACAATTTGTATATCACATAATCAAAACATAATAGACAGGTTGAGCACCCTTGATATTTTGGCCTTTTCCTGAAATCATTTTGAAATCCTTTAGAAAATCCATTCCATTTTCAAGAAATTCTATATGATACAGTAAATAGAAAACAGCTATATCCATCGAGTTTTCATTTCTCACCTTAATGCTGTGCATCAAGTTAAATTATTAGAGTGAGGAAAAGTCCAAGTTCTATTGACGGAAAATATGGCTTTGAGCGTTCCATTTGTTCAGAAAGGATAAAAGCTTTTCCCTACTTGGTCATTCAGAATTGACACTCTCCCTTTCCCCTTGTAGCCCCTCCTTTTCTAAAAAGCCTTATCCTTTTCTAAGGCTGTAATTTTTTATGTTATAAAAGAGAACAGATAAGAAACTGATGCTTGTGATAGCGTTATTAAAACTAAAAAGACAACATTATTAATTGCAAAAGTATACGGAGGGAAGAGTCCAGCACAGTCAAGGATGGCTTCAAAGACCCAGAAAGAAAAATGAGGGCAAGCTTGACAAAGGGATCATTCAGAGTCCTTTGGTTAATAACCCTCTTTTTTCTGCTTCCTTTATTTTTTCCCTTAATTTACTTGAAGGCATACTTAGACTTCTTCCCCCTTAAAGCGGGGAGAAGAAAGGAAAGTATTTAAAGAGACTTGTGGCATTGGTTTTATGGATAATAAATAATTATAACTAAGTATAGTTACTATACACATGTGCAGCTTAAATATATCTGAGTTACAGGGGAAACAGACAAGTCTTTGAACAGTCATTAAAGCTTTAAATAATGGGCTAAAACTTCACGAAACAAACAGGCAAGTAATCATCTCATCAGAACTAAGTACCAGTATTAAGATACCAAGAACAACAAATAAACTAGACTAAACTTTGGTCTTGTTTTTTGTTTGTTGTTATTAAGATTTGGTTCTCATACAGAAAATTCAATGGGTAAAGGATCATTTCATGGTCCCTGGCTCCCAGAAATCTGAACTAACACTGCAAACTAAGAATTTCCAGCACCTGGATGAGTTATGTGCTAGTTCTTTAAACAAGTATAAAAACCATGGTTCATACTTCTTAAATGGTAATATAAAAAGTCACAGATTATTCATGGAAATAATAAGTCTTGGCTTATCAAAGCCCTCCAGATGTCTAGACATGTCATGCAAAAAAAAAAAAAAAAGTCATTTTAAGTCCAAAAACTAAAGTTATTTTAGTAAGACATAGCTAAAATAAATCTGAATTATTTTAAACATTTTTTCAGAGAACCACCAGAAAAAATTTTTTTTTTCCTTTTCAGTTCCAAGAGCTTAAATGAAACATTCATGCATTAAATTCAAAGTCTGACTGTCAAATCATTTCACTTTAATAAAAATTTGAATTGCCTGCCTTAGGGCATTATTAAATATCAAATAAAAAGCACACATCCATAAGTCTGATTTCCCAATATAATTTTTATGTAGAACTATGACTAGATTTGTATTACACATTTCAAGATAAAAGGGTCAAAAAGGGTCAAAATGTATTCATAGAAGGATGAAGTCAGAACTGGAGTTGCCTTTGAAAGAATTCCTGCACCACTCCTAGGAATTTTGGGGAAAGTGACCCCTTTAAGTAATCTCAGTCACCACGATAAGGATACCAGTCCATCCTCCTTTTAAAAGAAATAGATCGTAATTAATTTAAAGCCTTAAAAAATTGTACATTATCTTCCTATCATATAAGGAATATGAAACATCTTAAATACACATAATGTCAGCAACATTTCAGTCTGTGTACACGTGTGGGGGGAGATAAAAGAGTCATGGTTATTGAGATATTTAGAGAAAAGCACCTCTGGTCTAGGGCTAGATATGGATCAAAAATTCAAGGTTATAATCTGATTTCATAAAATGTGTCATTTACAGTTACTGATATTCAGAGAGTACACTAAACCTAGACTGGGGAAATTAATAAATTCACATGCACCAAACCTCACTTCCCCTCCTGCCAGCCCACCTGTCCCTCCTCCTGGGGAAGCTGCTGGGAGCCCAACCACCCCCCTTCCCTCCGCTCCAGTCTCCCACCTTCCCCCCTCCTCTCGCCTCTCCTAGCTGCAGCCCCACTCTTCCTCAAATAATAAAGGCAAGTCACAACAATGCTAACCACCTCCGTCTCCCTTGCTATTACAGTCCAGAAATTGTCCCTTTTCATGAGAAAGACAGTTTCCACATTTGCTCAGGATTTCGTTGCCTTTCTTTTTTAGTAATCCCTACACCCAGGGTGAGGCTCAAACTCAAGATTCCCCAGATCAATAGTCTCATGTTCTTCCAACCAAGCCAGGGAGGTCCTCCAGACTTCGTCCCCTTTCAAGGCTTCAGAGACCTTCCTGCTAGGATGAGCCCCCCTGAGAAATGGCATCTTCATTGCCTCCCATCTACTGGCTCATTACCCCAGCATACAGACAAGTGCTAGTAGTTTTTTGTTTAAAAAGTGTCCCACAATCCTTTCACCCCCTCTGTTGCTGCAGCCTTCTGCTATCCTCCCACCCAGCTCGACAGCTGCCATGACACATTACCCCCCACTTCCCACTCAACTCAGGTCTGTGGCAACAAGCATTCCCTCCTCGTCATACCACCCTCACCTCCAGTTTGGGGACGCTCCCAGACCTCTGCCGCACAGTGGGTAAGAAAAGGGACTCTGCCAGCCAGGCTGCCTGGGTCCAATTTCCAGCTCTGCTGCTCAAAGACTGCATGATTTTGGCCCATGATCTAACTTCTCCATGCTTCTGTGAGCTTATCTATAAAGTCTCACATTAAATTTTGTGAACACTTAAATGAGACGGTCCTGCGCAGCATTAGAACATGAGACGTGTATATATAACCTCATGCCAATGCCTCAATGACTCCCATATTCAGTTCAGACCTCCTTTGTGATCTCCGCTTTTGAAATTCCAGCGAGTTACAGGAAGTGTCCACCACTGGGACTGACAGACACCTCTCATCCAAGGAGCTCCAACTCAACTCTTTAACTTTCCAAGAGTCTCCTCCGGCTTTCTTGTTGTCATTCAATGATGTCATTCATCCATGCGCAGTTTCTGAAGTCCCCAAACCCCAGAAGTTATCTTTGATGTTTCCGTCTCTCTCCATCATCACCTGATTTGTCAACTGAGTATCACTTTCAGTGTCTACTAAACACACTTTAACTTCTCCCCATCTCCGCTGCTCCTCGTCTAGCATCTGAGTTCTTTGTCTTTCCTCTTGGCTACCCAGCAGACTTCTAAAATATCTCCCTACAGGCGCCTGGGTGGCTTAGTGGGTTAAAGCTTCTGCCTTCAGCTCAGGTCATGATCCCAGGGTCCTGGGATCGAGCCCCACATCAGGCTCTCTGCTTAGCAGGGAGCCTGCTTCCCCCTCTCTCTCTCTGCCTGCCTCTCTGCCTACTTGTGATCTCTGTCAAATAAATAAATAAAATCATAAAAAAAATAAAATAAAATATCTCCCTACTCCTACCCCTGACCCCCCATCATCCAGTATGTTCATTCGGCAGTTTCTGTGATCTATTGGAAATGTACGTGGGGTACGTTTTCTACTCAGGCCACTCCCCTGAGTAGAAGTCTTCACAGGTTCTCAATGCATCAGCAGTAAAATAAAAATCCCTTAATGTGGCTGACAAGGCCTCCAAGATAAGAGCCCTGTCCCTTTGATTCCTACGCCCCAGACTCACAGGGCCTTCCTATGTACCTCAATGCATCAAATTCTTTTTTTTTTTTTTTTAAATGCAATCAAATTTTTACCTCCTCCACAGGAAGGAACTCCTCAGGGCCTTTGCAAAAGATACTCCCTCTACCTGAAATCTCCTCCTCTGTATTTGTTGTTGTTGTTCTCATTCATGGATTTATTACAAAGTGGAGTCATATGTTTTTTGAAATATTTATTTTTCCACCATCAGGCTCCTGACATGTGATTCTAAGTTTACTGGGAGCAGAGACCTCTGTTCTTTTGACCTCTGCATACCCAGAACCAATCATACAGTGACGATCTTTGATCAAATATAATTTGAATTCTTTAGTTCCTCCAACATAAGGCTTAGCTTAAAGCACTCTTGGGACATTCTTCCATGTTACCACATAGGATTTACTGAAAGTCCCTTCTCAGTCCCACCAGAGCAACTTTGCCTGGCTCTCACCATCTCCAAAATAGGAAGAGGATGAACCGTACCAGCTAAGTCAGAAACGGAGAGTCCGGGAATGACTGGCATGGGGCTAGCTGACAGACGCCGTGTGTAGCTCTAAAGAATCGCTAATTGGCCAACAGACATTCAAGACACAAAGTGTTATGTGTCCTCATGGAATCAGAGCAAAATGAACATGGCTCAACCCTTCAGTCTGACTGTAACCCAGAAAGTAAAAAAACACACAAACCGCTAAATGAAAGAAAGAATATGAATAAAGAAGTAAAATTTAAGGGAGGAGCAGAGAATTCATGATGAGAACAGGATTTGGGTTGAGCCTGCAGGGTAGCTCAGATTTCCACAGGCAATAGGAGCGGTGGGAAGGACTGTAGGAGCAAAGCACATTCCCATAAGAAAAAAGACAATCTGGTTGAACTATTGGGTATATATGGTATAGTAGTAACAGAGAGGCAAGAAAAATGGATTGGGGAACACATGGACAAAATGGTCACTTTTTAAAAGTCTAATGTCAGCTATCTAGCTCAAGACCCTGTTGACCTTCTTGAAACCAGGGATTTCTTCTATTCATCTGTGACTCGGTCTATACTGTTCTGCTCCCACAGTATGTGAGCTTATACTCACCAGGGTTCATTAAACCAAGTCCAAGCTCTGCCCTGCTCACCTACGTAACTTCCAGCAGATGCTCTCCTCTTGTGGGAAACAGTGGTTGGCCAGCCACATGCCCTGACCTATGTACACACTCTTGGGAAATTCACAAGGTAAAGAAATAATCCAGTATATAGTCGTCTACGTATATTTGATCTTTCCCATGTCTGTCATGTTTCATTTTGTTAGTTCTTTGGGGATAAGGTATACATATATTGAATCCAATATATGAAAATGCATAGATTATATTTCAGTCCATAAAGAAGCGTACCGTATTCATATACCTAAGAAGGGCTTCCTAATCTATCAAATAAAAGCACTTCCATAGGACGAGGGTTTTCATGCACACCAGATCTGCCCTCTCAGTCATCAGGAGGTAACTGCTACCATTTCAAGGGTGAAGCATAGGGAGCCCTAAAAAGGAATTTACCTCTTTACCTTGAATAAAGATGGACTGCTTCTCTGCCGTGGGGCTCCTTACCTGATGAAGGCCAGGATTAAACCAAAATGTGAATTAAAGGCTGCTCTGGTGGGAAAATGCAAGGACTGGATGTTCTTTTTCAACACTGCACGAAATTTTTAAAGCCGCCTGACTTGTGGTTAACAGGGATTGAGAATGCGTCCTCACTTTTATCAAAACGAAGTGCACACATACTGCTAAATTATCAGGATAGCCGTGAGGATGACTCTGGTTTACGGAACTGGAAGCCCCATTTTGCTTACTTAATCTGCACATACCCTGATGAAGACCGTCTTGTTCCTCTTCTCTTTGGCTACTGAAATGCAGCTCTAATGACTCTGTCACTAAGTGGCTGAGTGGGTCTAAAATTGTCTCCCAAAATCCCATCACAGCCTTCCACAAGCTCTGCCCCCTTCACGTGTGTCCTTAGCCTTCGAAATTCTTCGATCTGAAAATAGAAACGGAACAAAACAGATGGATTATTTACTAGATGCGGACGAGACTGGAGTTTCCTCAGTGACTTAAAATACACACAAATTATAACAGTTTGTACCAAAAAAAGCCAAAAATTATTCTTCAAGAAGAGTAAGACGGACTTAATTCTTCCAAACCTAAGACATTAGCCATCCCTGCTGCACGAGAAATGGAGGCAGCAGAAAGAGAGGTAGTAAGGTCTCCAGATACCCCCAGTAGTCACGGAAACCTGCTAGATTTGTTCAGGTCAAAATGCTATACCCCTCTCTCAAAAAGCTCTCATGCCTGTCTGTAACACAGTAAAGGGGAGGCAAACAAAGAGTAAGTGTTCCAAGCATAGCTTTAATTAATGAAATCTAGTATTACTGCATGCTAACACTGAATCGATTTCAGATTTATCAGATGGACATGCCTTTTATCACACAACCCTCTCTGCTGCCCTTCTAGCTTTTTGGAGAGCCCTGGTCCAGTGAAAACCTCCAACTTTCCAAAGAATGTAAGCCCAGCTTCCTCCCTTAGCCATACCAATTTTCACATTCATTTCCTTTCTCAGGTGGCCTCCTCAGATCCCATGGATTCTCATTACACGTTAAGAGATTCCCAGAGTCCCAAGGGTCAGTTTCTCCGGTCTAATAGGTCTGCGCCTCCTAAGAACCCATATCCTGCCAGGACCCTCTAAGCAGTTGCTGACCAACAAGCAAATGTGATGAACATTCGCCAGACTCATCCCCATCAGCCGATTTATCTACAGGTATCATCACCTGAGATTCCGTTTAAATGCCACAGAGTCACATGACACAGTTTTCATTCCTTTCATTAGCTGGGTCTGACAAGTCCAAGTCCACCCGCTTTTCCCCCAGCTCCAGTGCCAACTCTTCAGAAATTCCCATCAACCCGGTATCACCTCAGCCCTCCATGTATCACAGGATATGGAACAAATACGCTTTCAGGAGCATCAATTCCCCAAAAGTCCACCAGGTGTCTATCACAGGGCTCTATCTACAGAAGTTCCTCCCACAACACAGCCACAGAATTCTGCCACTAGTGAACGAAAATGGAATGAAGGAGATCCATCAATTCAGGGGTTCGAATAAAAGTCTAGAAACCCCTAGAGACTTTAGGGGCTCATAAAAACCCTCAATGATATGGAACATTTTACATGTGCATTTCCTAAGAAGAGGTTCCCAGGCCCCAAAAGAATGGACTCTCCCAGGATTCTAATATTCCAACTATTTATATACGTGTTGGGAAACAGAGCTGAGGGAGAAGGAAGTCACTTGTTACATCAGAACGCAAGTTAGAAGCCTAACCTCTCAGATCGCACTTTCTCATGTCTCCAAATGGTTTCCCTACATGTTGATTTCCCCACGTGGGGTAAGACTGACCCACCTGGTACTGTCCTGTTTGTTTGCTTTTTTATCATACCTACTCGCTGCCCTTCAACACAAGTGCCAGTGACATAAGCAATTAGCGGTTTAATCTACACTGTGGCTTTTCCCCAGACCTTCTTGGAATCTTCGGTTGGGAATACGGGCATCACCTATGGTTTGCTGCACTTGGAAAACTTCCAGAGCCAAGGCTGCACTGAGAATTCCCTGTCATTATTCGTGGCATGTATTTTCACTAGGTTTTCTCTAAGCGTGGAGTTGAAAGGAACCTCGTCAGGCTTTTTCAACAGGAAATTATGGAGGTGAAGGCTGTTGGGCTCTGCATCAAAAGCCCAGTTCAGGAGTCCCTGGGTGGCTCAGTCATTAAGCGTCTGCCTTCAGCTCAGGTCATGATCTCAGGGTCCTGGGACTGAGTCCCACATCGGGCTCCCTGCTCAGCGGGGAGCCTGCTTCTCCCTTGTCCACTCTCCCTGCTTGTGCTCTCTCTCTCTCTGATAAATAAATAAAAATCTTTTTTTAAAAAATAAAATAAAAAATTTAAAAATTTTAAAACAGCCCAGTTCACACCCTGGCTCTGACACCCAAGAACCAAACAGCCAGACCACATCACCTCTTTAAGCTTCCGTTTTCACATGGATGTAAGGGACGACAATAACAGCATTTGCAAGGACAATGTAAGAGCAAGATAATTCATGAGAATCACTTAGCATACTCCTACAGCACACACAACTGTTCAGTAGATACTGGCACTTCTTTTGAAGTCAAACCTTTGCATCTTGAGATAAATATTTAGCTACAATTTTCTGTGCAAAAAATAGACTGGAAATAATAAACCAACAGACTGCAAAAATAGAACGTCCTGCCTTCTCACAGCCTCTTCACATGTAATCACACATAATGGCGGCAACTAGAATCCACACACCAGGCACGGGGTCACCTGTGAGGAACAAGGACTAGAAAGTGCACTGCCTAAGCATATTTTAAGAAAGACTCCATTTCTGATTGACTTGGAAGCTGATTTTAAAGCTAGGTTAACTTTATATTTACATATTCTGAATCGAAGATAAATCTTTCAAGCCCCAGACCTCAGCCTGAAGCAAATTCTGTGAAAACAGCTTCTTCTAGAACAAACGATGGGAATCCACAGCCAGCCAGTCTCAAATCACTGCATTCTTGGAGAGAACTATTTCACAAGAAATGTTTTTCTCTGATCATAGCAATACTTTGAAGACTTCAAACATCAACAGAGATCGAGGGAAAAACACGTCTTTCTGAAATGCCAATTTTTTCTGAAGTAACCACCCCTCAAAACCTTTAGTCACTTCAAATGGTTTCAAGCGCGTACTGCGTTATCTCCCACTGAAAAGAGAGAGAGAGTGAGAAAGGAGCGGAATAATATTTCAGGATAAAAGTCTGTGATGAAATTCAAATGTCAGGGCAGTACAGAGACTATCACTGTCACACATTTCAGTAGGGATGACTTCGTCAATTTTTAATGCTACTCTACTTAAACATGGCTATCGGTTTTTAACCATTTAAAAGAGAGGGAGAGAGGACAGAGACCCAAGCTTCAGGGAGAAATGCTTGTCTTCTGAAGGTAACAGAGTTGAATAGCTATTCTCTGAATCGGCCGTGCACTCTACTTGGTCTAAAGCATTGACTCCAACCTTCACTGACTCATGAACCAGATAATTCAACTCAAAGTTCAGCTTTAAAACCTCTTTCTTTAAGAGTGCATTCAAAGTGCTAATTTTCAGGGCTTGTGGTTTGGCATTAATTATTTTTAAAGATTCCCAAGATCCTGTGAATATCCTCTAACAGAGGTCTTTTTACTTGCATCTCTGTTACCATGTTTAAAGAGAAAAGAACACATAAAAGTCAATTTTCTCATCTGGTTTTCTTTTCTGGTCAAGCAATGACACTGCGTGAATTAGTGTAATATAATTCCTTATGGCAGCAATCAAGTTAAGAGTCAAAAGCCAGATCTACTTAAATAGTCCATAAATACATATATAAACTCAGATTATGTCATTGATAGGACTCTCTACCTTTCACGTACTCAGTCTAATTGTTTTTGTTTATTTCATTTTCCTCAACCCACTATCTATTTTTTTCTAAAATCATTGCTTTTTTTTTTTTAAAGACTTCTCATCCATAAATCAACTCATCTGTCACAGACTCTACTTAGTCTCATTTTTCTCATTTTTCTGAGGAAGAGCTCAGAGAAGAGCCCAGTAAAACTAATGCCAACTTTCCCTTATTCCGATACCCAGGCCTGGTCTCTGCCACAGTCTTCCCGTCTTCATCTGAGGACAGTTACTGATGAGCTACACATAGGCAAACTTAGTCAAGAATTACAGTCTAGAGTTCATGACCACAGAGGAAGCGCTCTCTATCACGGAAGATGCTGAGAAAATATATCCAAAATTCCCCACAAGTGCCTAAAAAACACTCATTTTAAGAAAGGGAAGAGGGAGCATCCCAAGAGAGAGAACCTAGAGCTATATTATCACAGTGTGGTCACTGAGCATCCGAAATGCAGCTGGTTTGCCCTGAGGCAAGCTGGAAATGCAGGACACACGCCGGAAGTCAGACTTAGCATGAAGTAATCATGTAAAAAAATCCCATCCATGCTTTTTGTCTATTCGTTACATGTTAAAATGGTATTTGGAGTACACTGGGTTAAAATATACTATTTAAATTCATTTTAACTATTTATAATTAGATTGTTTTATTGTGACCCCTAGAAATTTTAGTCTTATATATGTGGCTCCTCGCATGGTGTTTCCACAGGATAGTCAACACTTCTCTTAAGAAACTCCACATTCTGATGTTAGAATGTGGTTCTAAATTACACATGGAGATAAATGTCAGTAGACAAGAAACAGGTGTCCTCAAAGTGTGCTTCCTGGGATAAGTTCCTGCCCCAGTCCTACTGGATCGGCAACTCCGGGGTGGGACCCAGCAATCTGTGTTCGAACAAGCCCACCCAAGTTTGGGAATTGTGGATAACAGAAGACAATTCACAACAGATGTCCCCAATTGCTTGAAACTGTTTTTCAAACATGACCATGCAGTGGTCCCACAGCAACTGGGGTCTTTAGGGTTAACAGCCCCTCGGAACCCATGTGGGGAGCACACAGACAAGAAAGACCCTGCTGCTGAGTCCTGGCCCTAAACAGACCTCGTTAGTCTCCCAGGACCAGGTGGGCTCTCAGATCCCTCTGGCCAAGCACACACCCATATCCTGACTAGGGCTGTCGGGGCGAGGAAGAGTCCTGCTTCTTGATCTCTAGGAAATATGTAACAGAGAAGGATGGAGAAGGGGCAAAACCGAGAAGAAAAGAAAATTAAAAGTGGTTTTCTAAGTTCTAACAGACATATATTCACACAGTGAGAAACAGTAAACACATTCATGTCCCTTTGCTTCGCTAGTGTTACTGAAGTTGAAAGAGAAAGAAACAAAAGACAGGCACATCTAACTGAAGAAAGCAGATAAACTAAGAAGGAGGAATAGATTAGTAAGGTGGAAACAGAGAAAGTCAGAAAGGGAGAGTAAAACTTAATCATTTCTCTGTGCATGCGTGCATACTTACACACATGCCATGATAGTATCAATTCTGACTACTGTTCACATTTTAATGTCTCTGGAAATCAGGATGGGTCTTACAATTTGTTGACAGATTTGATGAAATTTGGCATGTTTTATTCTGTTCTTGGAATCTCATCTCCAAACACAACCGTTCAGCTGAAAAAATTTTTTCCTTCAACTTCCTAATGCTTAGACCACTGTTTATTGCAAAGTAATTGAACATTCTAGATCATAGCAAAATCAAAGAAAATTACATACCATCCAACTGCACGTCTTTTCCCCTCGCATATGGTTTGCTAACCAAGAATTAGATGAAAAAATTCAACTGAGCAGAGGCTTCCAGTTGCTTACTCTAGAATTCCGGGTACCCCGGAGCATGTGAGTGTCCCGTGACGGGCTTAACGGTCAACACTACATGTCAAAAGGAGACGACTCCTCCTTAATTGAACTGCTGTGCTCTTCATTAGAAACTAGGATGATTTGGGGGCGCCCGGGTAGCCCAGTGGTTAAAGCCTCTGCCTTCGGCTCGGGTCATGACCTCAGGGTCCTGGAATCAAGCCCCGAGTAGGGCTCTCTGCTCAGCAGGGAGCCTGCTTCCTCCTCTCTCTCTTCTCTCTCTGCCTGCCTCTCTGCCTGCTTGTGACCTCTTGCTGTCAAATAAATTAATTTTTTAAAAAATCTTTAAAACTACGATGATTTGGAGGCTTTTCTTTAATGTGGCTAGTGCAGACACTCTTATCCTATGGCAGATGGTACACTGCAAGATAGCAATCATTGCCGTAATAAGACCCAATAGCCTAATTTACATACATTAACCCTGGGATCTGAAAGGAAACATTTTTTCTTCAATACGAAGTTTTATATTTCCCAACAGACTCAGCTATGCAAAGACCCTACCTACTATTTGCCAGTCCCTTTCATTGTTTTATACACAAATAATATTTTATAATCCCTCCGTCTCTGTTCCTCTTTAAAGTTAATAATACAAGACGTCTCAATTTTTCTTGGTCTAATATTTTAGAATCCCATCTCTCTCTTTGGTCCCTCTCATTTTTACTGCCCTCTCTGGACCTTTTCTATTTCTGCCCTGCTTTCTCTGAAGTTATATGAGCAGCAACAACAAAACATTTGGGTCAAGAGCAAACTAATTTATATTCTCCTAAATTTGTAATTTTTTTCCTAAATCACTCTAAGTTGCATTTTTAATGTGTGTGTGTGTGTGTGTGTGTGTGTGTGTGTGCATTTTAACACCGCTGCCTTCTGAGCAGATGCTATAATGGACCTTTGTGCTAATAGTACCTATATCTTTTTTCTTAAAAAGCTACTGCTAATTGGAAAGTCATCTATTTTCAAGAGCAGTTGAAGTTATTCCTTCTAATACACATCCCTTTGGCTTTGGCTCCCAATTAGGAGGATACGGCTTTTCCCAACAATCGAGGAACATGACTTGGGCTGTTAGGGTTATTAGAATCTCACTGGCCTTACCCAAAGGGACAACAGAAAGCAAGGTTCCCTTTGGTGAAGCTAGCCAGACGCAAAGGCATACACAGTGATTTGTCTCTGAATTTTGGCATAACATGCTAGTCAACAGGGGAGTAAAACATTATGGCTCACATTTACAGAACATCAGTTAACATTCAGAGTAAAGCTCAACAGTAACATTCCCAAGAATTAACAGGCTAGCAAGGGAATCCTTAACGGAATTCCAAGAGGAATTGAGAATGTTCTCTTTTGTGGCTCAACAAGGTTAATCCCAGCTAACTTCCAATAAACAGAAATTTATTGTGGTGATAAAATTTTATTTTTCACTAAAAGGTTTGATCTATTTTTAGAAAAATACCCCTAAACAAAACAATGCTGAACAAATGGGACTGTAGATTCAGGTTCTTCTAGTTCCTCACCATGCCTGAGACCTCTCCTTGTGGCTCAATCCAATTAATACTTTTCTACCCGTCATTTAATGTGTGTGCAAAATCTGATACTTTTCTTCTTTCCACTCCCTTTTTCTTAAAACTCACACCTTCCGTGGCTTCCCATCAACCTCCTGACTCTTCCCACCCCTTGAGTCAGGTCGTGGGGACAACATTCCCAATGCATGCCCTTATCAGCTGCCACTCCCCACGCTCCGCATGATTTCTTTTCTCTCCCTAAAGGATCTCCTTCCTTTTCTCCAAGGATGGCTTCAACCATCACCAATTATACCCCTTTCTTGGGACATCTCGAAGGCATCCTCAAACTCTCAGCAGTCACAACCATAAACTCCTAGTACTCTCCATAAAGCCTACTCTTCCATTTTTATTCCTTGTCATGAAGAGTGACACTACACACTCGCCAGTCACTCAAGCCAAAATCCAGGGAGTAATATGCAGGTTTGCCCTCCCTGAAAACCTGCCTATGTCTTCAGTCACCAATTCTACTGATTCTACTGCCTTTTTGTTTCTAAAGCCATTCCTCTCCTTTCATCCCACTGTCACAACCTTCTTTTTTAAAGATTTTATTTATTTAATTGACAGAGATCACAAGTAGGCGGAGAGGCAGGCAGAGAGAGAGGAGGGAAAGCAGGCTCCCCGCTGAGCAGAAAGCCTGACGTGGGGCTCTATCCCAGGACCCTGGGATCATGACCCAAGCCGAAGGCAGAGGCTTTAACCCACTGAGCCACCCAGGCGCCCTGACCACTGTCACAACCTTGACTCAGATTTACATCTTCATACTGGAGCTATAGAGAGGTCTCAGATTCAGACTTGGTCTTGTCTCTCTCTCTTTCTCACAACATTCCAGTAATTCCTTGCTGCCTTCAGGAAGCCTCCACAGCACAACATCAAGGCTCACTGATAAGTGTCAGGCCCATCCATGATCCCCCTCTTTGATTTCACGTCATGACATGGGCCTTTTACACTAACAGTGGCCATCTCCAAAGGCCTCTGTGCCTGTGCAGACACTTCTTCTCCAATTGACAATGCCCTCTAATACTCATGCCACATCCCATTATCTGGCTTGGGGAAGGTCTACCAGATGGCTAAATCTTATTGGGTGCCTGTCCTATGTGCTAGGACATATTCATGTCAAACTAAAGTACTGTTCACATGAAATTACTGTTCTTTATTTTTTTATTATTTTTTTAAGATTTTATTTATTTATTTGACAGAGATCACAAGGAGGCAGAGAGGCAGGCAGAGAGAGAGAGATGGGGAAGCAGGCTCCCTGCTGAGCAGAGAACCCAATGCAGGGCTCAATCCCAGGACCCTGGTATCATGACCTGAGCTGAAGGCAGAGGCTTAACCCACTGAGCCACCAAGGTGCCCCAGAAATTACTGTTCTTTAAATGTGAGCATATCTGCCTTTCCCCCTAGATGGTGAACCCCTTGATGTCAGAACTATGTCTTACTGTTCTTCCATTTTCTGTGCCTACTACGGCGCCTGGAATATAGAAAATGCCAAATTACCAAATTAATCAATGAATGCATGAATTAGTGAATAAATTATTCACCTTTTCTCAAAGGAGAAATTCCACATGCTAACATCTGCCTATGAAAAGGGTAAAGGAAGACAGGGCTATGGCAACACATTTTATCAGTAACTGTTTGTGTTAATAGTGTCAGGGACATGTAAAGGCCAATGAATGAATCCCGAGCAAAACATACTGCGTATCCAGCCTCAGTGTTTTGAAACTTAGTCATCTAAGAATTTGTGCTCCTTGCTGCAACAATGAGGAAGTGTGTATCATTGTCCTAAAAGCAAAGTGTAGGAAACATAAATGCAGGGGGGGTGTTTGATCTTTGATATACGTCATTCCCAGAACAATCGCAATTCTCCCAGCCCAGCTTAGGACGGCTGAGGCTGCAGTCTCACTCTGACCTGGTTGGGGGGCCAACAACAAGCATGGCCTTTACCCGTCCACCGGCTCATCCCAAACCTTCTTCCCTGCTTTGGAAATGTGATGTCAGTGAGAGAAGTGACTTGGACCAACTGGATAGCACATGGAGACTACTAAGACCCTTGGGACCCTACCGGCCTTGAAGAGTTCTCTTATAAAAGAGTTCTCTTATAAAAGTTTTCTCAGGAGGGGCGCCTGGGTGGCTCAGTGGGTTAAAGCCTCTGCCTTCAGCTCAGGTCATGATCTCAGGGTTCTAGGATCGAGCCCTGCATCGGGTTCTCTGCTCAGCGGGGAGACTGCTTCCTCCCCTCTCTCTGCCTGCCTCTCTGCCTACTTGTGTCAAATAAATAAATAAAATCTTTTAAAAAAAAAAAGCTTTCTCAGGAAAACCTCCCAAGAGACTATTTCTCCCATCTTCTCCACTCTTCCTTTCCCAAACTCTTTTCTTGGGTATCTCATTCATCCCTTGGCTCCTTGTCTTATGCCAAAGATCCCTAAATGTGTATGGCCACTTCAGCCTCAGACGATTTTATTCTCTGTTTCAGTCAGAAGAAATCAAACTCCTCCAACTGAGAACACAAAACATAGGCCAAAAAGGTAGAAACTTTCTCTAGTACCATGAGATTTTCCTGTCAAGGTCTGATATAGAAAGAAGATCTCAAAGAAGTTGTGGCGTCTTAAAGGGCAGGAGTTGAAAAGGGACAGTGGTTAAGCACCCATCACTGATCATCACCCAGAACTGAGCTGGATCCCAAAACCACCCAGTGGCATCTGGGCCCGCTTCTGTAAGGTACGGTTATCTGCCTCGCCTACCCTACTTAAATTCTCCCAGGCATCTGTCACTATTAAAGTCCCTCCTCCACGTGTTGGCCATTCACTCTCCCATCCTGCATCCCAGGACGTCACTCCCTCTCCAGTGTCCTTAAGTCCTTCTTAGCCCCCTGCATGAAGCCATCTCCAGCTGCACTGAGGTTTGGCAGTCAGCCGACCCTCTCGCCTCCTCCTCAACTTGAGCTCAACTCATCGTCAAATCCATCTCTTCTTCCTCTGGGACATGAATCCTGCATGCACATCCCAGCTCAGCAGGGAGTCTGCTAAGACTCTCTCTCCTTCCGCCCCTCCCGAGTTCATGTGTACACACTCCTGTGCTGGCTCACTCTCTAAATAAATAAATCTCTTCTGTGATAGGTCACTGAAATGTTGAGGTTGGTTTGTTACAGCAGCTAACATCTTTGTGGTTAAAATCCAAACCCATAATTATTAGTCCAAAGGTTTATCCCTAACATTAGAGTCAAATTTCTAATTTCTTTCCTCTCCTTTACCAGACTTACTCATAATATTTTGGGGGAATTATTCCCTGTCCCTCCTAGGCCATGCTGGGTTTCTTTCCTATGTGTGCCAGGAGCACCTTACTTCTCACAGCCAGCATAACCCATCTGTAGGATTCTTTGTCTCTTCCATTCTTGTAAATATCTTGAGGATAAAAACTGTTTTAATCTCCATATTCTTTGTGTGTCTGCTTGGCACTCAGGAATAGCTTCTTTGAAGAACACAAGGATAAATGAATAAATAAGGGATCTGTCATATTAAAAATATAAAAGCCTCAAGGTGGTGTGATCGAAGTCTGTAAAAGGCTGGAGAAGCTAATTTGGGAAGTTTTAAAATCAATCCTTAGAAAAACAAAAAGAAGAAGAAACTGTTAAAGGTTGAAAGGATTTTGAAGATTTAAGGACAAGCAAAGGATGGCTTTACTGAGTAGTTAATAAACTTGAGGTTCTTAGAAAGTGATAGGAGATGTAATAAAAATTTGTTAAAAAAAAAAAAAGGTCTCTAAAGGAAACTTCATTTGTTTGGAGTACAGTCTAAGGCTTCTGAGGTTGATCATGAAGGAAAAAATACAGCCTTTTAGAACACATCCCTTAGATCCCTGGAGGACAGGAGACATTTAAAGCACCTCTTTTGTAATAATATCAAAATCACTATTTAAACATATTGTAATGATGTTGCCTCATGTTCCACCAGCTAACATCCCATGACAGTTCAACTCAGTGCCCCCACCCACTGTGCATCAGCCTTTAGAGCACCGAGGCCAAGCCCAAGGTGAGACCAGAAGTGGAGGTGGAGAACAATCCAGCTCTTTCCAGAGCATTCTTTTTACCTCCTTCACCCTTCTGCTTACAGAACTCTTCCTGTGCAAGCCAAGAAAGAAGTATCACGAAGCCCCATGACTCACAGAAATAACCAACATTTTCACTTCCAAGACCTTTCTCCTCTCCACTGCTGGGGAATCCCACACAAAGAAATAACTAGACTAATCAAAAGTCTGACTATTACAGTGACTTCTATTTACTCTATAAAAACTAACTTTTAAAATACAGATCATAAACGATAGCTGGGTTTTATTCATCCCTGACCTTTCGATTGCTTTCACTGGTTCAAGACATCTAACTTTCATCTGTGGAGATGTGACTGATCTAAAGGAAGCTAAGACATAAAACAGACATTTCCCTTTTACAGAAACAATATTTAACCTTTAACTCAGAACTTCTTCTGAACGATTTAAAATGCTGTACTCACCTGCAGCTGGGATATCGTTAAAGGATATCGGAATAATATCCAGGTAACACCTTCACTGCAAGGCGGAATGGTAAGAGAGCCTTCATATACCCAATAATCCCGAAGCAAAGGATCTGTGCAACCGGGTGGACATGGCACGAAAAAGTAAGTTAATTAATAATACTTTGGAGGAGGCCAACAATAACTTTCCAGAATTACAAATCGTCTAAACAACACTTTTCAGAATGAGGTCATTTTAAACTACAGCCTCACACCTGTATTCTTAAACTGATCGTCACGGAGAAAATAACCAATGGGAAAATACGATGAGCCCTCGTTCTACTATTGATACTGATTTCGAACCATGATCACTCTGTGAGCCAAAGACGGCTCTACAAAGTTGATAGACTCATACATATGTGTACATATAGGTCCAGTTCAGTCACTTTCTTCATTTTTTTTAAAGATTTTACTTATTTATTTGACAGAGAGAGATCACAAGCAGGCAGAGCAGTAGGCAGAAAGAGAGGGAAGCAGGCTCCCTGCTGAGCAGAGAGCCCGATGCGGGACTCGATCCCATGACCCTGAGATCATGACCTGAGCCGAAGGCAAAGGCTTTCACCCACTGAGCCACCCAGGGGCCCCTCTTTATTTTTAAGATTGTATTTATTCATTTGTCGGAGAGAGAGGGAGAGATTAAGAGAGTGAGCACAAGCAGGGAGAACAGCAGGCAGAGCAGAAGCAGGCACCCTGCTGGGCAAGGAGCCCGATATGGGATCCGATCCCAGGACCCTGGGATCATGCCGAGCCAAAGACAGACGCTTAACCAACTGAGCCACCCAGCCATCCCAGGTTTGGTCACTTTAGAAGACATGTATCTGTGTTGTTTTTTACTATACTGAAGAATTTCCCTGACTTATTCATACCTAATCCACCCTTACTACCTGTGAGGCACTCTTCTAAGTATTTCACATGAATTCATTCAACCCTCACAGCAAACCAATGAGACAGGTATTATTGTTAGCCCTGTTTTCCAGATGGGGAAACTGAAGCACAGAGGGTGACATAATTTGCCCAAGGTCACTCAGCTAATAACTGGCAGAGCCAGGTTCAACACCAAGCCGTCTGACTTCAAAGACTGCACTTTTAAACATTCTGTTCTATGATAATTGTCTTTCTCTGACTGACTTATTTTGCTTAGCATAATATATATGATCTCTCTCATAGGAGGAATTTGAGAGGCAGGGCAGGGGTTCGTGGGGGGAAGGAGGGAAAAATGAAACAAGATGGGACCCGGGAGGGAGACAAACCAGAAGAGACTCTTAATCTCAGGGAACAAACTGAGGGTTGACGGGGAGTTGGGGGAGGGATGCGGTGGTTGGGTTATGGACACTGGGGAAGGTATGTGCTATGGTGAGTGCTGTGAATTGTGTAAGACTGAGGATTCACACACCTCTAACCCTGAAGCAAATAATGCATTATATGTTAATTAAAAAAACAGTAAAGAGAAGTTTTTGCATTTTTACATGCAATGATTTTAAAAGAATCTAAAGGCATTCTGTGATAATAAAGCAATTTTTACTGTTAAAAAATAAAAATAAAAATAAACATTCTGTTCTAGCTCTCTCTATACATCTCCCTCAACAGCAAAATACTGAGGTCCTATTATGACAGGACAAAAGAAATCTTTTAGTTCTGCATTAGAGGAATTCATGATCAAATATGATGGAGAGATGTTCAACACATGGCAAAAACTGGTTTGTTGTAGGCCACAGATGATACAATGCATCAGCCTACGTGGTTTTGTTTAAAACAATGAGAAACAGCATATAATTTAGGCAGAGAAATATGAAGACCAAAATTTTATACAAAACCACCTTTAACTACAAACTATGCTTTGAGTATTTTATACCGAGTTCTTAACATGTTTAGGTATACCTAAGTAATTAAGAGTAACATCTGTATGATAGTAGCACTGCAAAGACTTTACCTTATAATTAGATATAAACTTTATTTCACTCTAGAGATTAGTAAGAACCTCACTGACCAATCCTAGAAGTATATTAATGTTACGTTATTACACTCATGCTTTACACAGAGGTAGCAATTCTTGCAAATGAAAATCCAAAAGAAACTCTTCAGAGAATAATGGAAAAAGTGACAAAATGTTTGTTTCAAAAGGTTACTCACGTTTAGAGCAATCTGAAAGTACTACCTAGGACAGAGAATGTAAACTGTAAAGAAACTTTATTAACTAATAATATATAGTCGTATGTATTCGGAAGGAAACAACGCAATCATATTCACACAGTTAAAATCCTTCTTACACGACCGAGATTAACACCTACCTGGTAGTAAAGTGTTAGGATTAAAGCAGGGTATCGTTTTGGACTTCCCCTGAAAAAGAAAAAAATTCACCATATATTATCATAAGATTCCTCAATTTTAGAATAAAAAAATTACTAGCTCTAAGGACCCAGGTTGACATCTTTTCTGAATGGCATCCCGGACTCCAGATGTCTATAGACGTCCCACTCTGTCTTCTCAGGGGAGCTGCAGTGACTGATTCCAACAGGACACTCCTGTTCTGACTCCATGGCTATGTCATTGCGACCACAGTTCAATTCTCCCTACAATTTCAGAGTGAAATTTACAATTGTCTGTCTACTGTGTTGTCTGTCCCAGTTTTCCTGCTCCTAAGCACATCCACACCAAAGACCTGGGTTTTGGTGTAAAATGCCTGAACCTGGTTCAGAGAATTCTTTAGAAATGACCTTCCTCCTGCTACTCTGACCTCAGCTCTTAACCTTTTTGGCATTACAACCTGCCTCCTAAATTCTCATTCTGTTTCCTTTGCATTTGGTAACTTGTCTCTATGATCTATTGGAGATCCTCTTTTCTCCAGAGAGGGAGAACTAACACCTGAATGAAAATATTCAATTCTACTAACGCCTGGGTGGCACAGTCGGTTAAGCATCTGTCTCTTGGTTTTTGTTCAGGTCGTGATCTCAGGGTCCTGTGCTCGAGCCCTGAGACAGGCTCTGCACTCAGCATGGAGTCTGCTTGAGATTCTCTCTCCCTCGGCCTGCCCCTCCAGCTTATGCGCTCTCTTTCTCAAATGACTAAATTTTTAAAAAAATATATTCAATTCTTATCAACTTTTATCAAAGTTGTATTTAAATTTCAATAAAATAATTTCAATAAAATACTTGTGCCATTGTTCAATCATCACATTTGCAATCATTATTTTAAATGTCCCTTAAATTGCTCATGCCCTAGAGGCAAACAGACCTGTCATGATAGCTGGAGGTCTCTTGTAAGATTACTCTGTCAAAGCAGACATAACAAGTTAATACGTAACCTCTTAGTCTCTTCCTTACTTCTAGGAACAGTTTGACACTTTGTAAGAATCCAGCTTACTTGCTTCCCACCAGCCCCCTGTATTCCATAAAGATAGAGGTCGTATGAGCTGAAGCAATGAAAGAAAATTTCTCAACCCATTTCTATTAGACAAATGTCAGTCAAAATGTGTCCTTCCCCCTTCTTACCAGCTTTTTGACTAGTCTGTGCTTTCCCTTGGTAGCTGGATTCATTCTAAGCCTGCTCGGGAAATCTCTGGTAGACGTTTTTTCCCTCGTCCAAGACACCCTGGGCTTGCACCAGCCTCAAGCTAATCAGACTTCACTTCCAGATTGATTTTTGGATCGGCCGTGGGTCTTGGTCTTCGAATCTCTGCACTGTCTCTGCAGTAGCTCTTGAGGATTAAACTACTGCCCTCCGAGGCCACTCAGATTCCATAGATTCAACGTGCACGTGAAAAGCACTGGTTATATAACAGAGCTTGGCTTCCCAGCAAAGCTGGGCTGAATCACTACAGAATTGTATCAAACTAAATCACCTTCTCTGCGATACCTGATCTTACAGCTTATGCATACTTGCCTTTTTTCGTTTTTTAACATAAATACTTTTTAGTATAGTTGCCATAATTTTTGTTTCAATTACACAACTTTCCTATAACCAATGGGCGGAAGGGGTTAATTCCACAGGCCTGGAATGCTCAAAAAGCAGCCTGTCTTGAGGACTGGCCTTGATTGGCTCTGAGGTCTTGGAATATTCTGCCTGATAAGAGTGTTTCCGTATGCCAGAGGCCTTGGGCCACGCTGTACCAGTTGGACCAGAGGAGTTTATCCTGACAATGTGATTTATGATGAAGGCTTGGTTTGGCTGGGGCAGGGGGTGAGGCTGGGGTTAGTTACACAGACACTTCATGCCCACATAACGGACTCCTAATAAAATCCCTGTACACAAAGGTTCAGCGAGCTTCTCTAGTTGGTCACACTTCAAATGAGCTGTGGCATACCACAGTCGAAAGAGTTAGGTTCATCCCGTGATTCCACTGGGAGGGCACAGCTGGAAGCTTATGACTGGTGTCTCCTGGACTTAGCCCCATGCGCCTCCGCACTGTCCTCCTTTTTGATTTGTGTCTTTCCTCTGTCATAAACCACAACCAGAAGAGTAACAGCTACTGTGTGAGTCCTTTGTGCGCATCATCAAATCTGAGAGTGGTCTTGGGGACTGCTTTCATAACCGGTATTTTTATTTTCTTTTAAATAAGGACTTACCTTGTACTGAATATCCTGGAGGATTTCAGTCACAGCCTTCAAGCCTACGTGTTCTTTTCCTATCTGCAATACATAAAGCATAAACCATACCATAACTATCTTTAAATACTCCGCTTTCATTCAAAAGAACTAACAGAAAGTGAAGCTCAAGTCCTCCTGAATTTCCTTCTCTAGGAATAAATGACCTTTTCATTAATAACCAGGTCAGCATCTACAGAGGGCGATTAAAGTTGTAAGAGAGACTAGTACAAGAAAGTATTAGTTCTAAGACATTTTCGAGAATTCATTCTAAATTCATCTTACTAGGTAGAGATTA
This sequence comes from Enhydra lutris kenyoni, assembly GCF_002288905.1. NCBI lineage: Eukaryota > Metazoa > Chordata > Mammalia > Carnivora > Mustelidae > Enhydra > Enhydra lutris. The sequence goes on along the minus strand of NW_019154125.1, from coordinate 6,574,410 downwards.
CTACCCACTGTGCGATCTGCAGCCGACCCCTGAACAATGAGGGGGTTAAGGGCACTGACCCCTGTGCTGTTGGAAATCATGTACAATGTTTGACTCCCCTCAAAACTTAACTGCTAATAGCCCACTGTTGACCAGAAGCCTTACTGATAACAGCAGTCAATTAACATGTATTTTTGAATGTGACATGTATTATTACTCTATTCTTACAATAAGCTAGAGAAAAGAAAATGTTATTATGAAAATCCTAAAAAAAGGAAAATATATTTACAGTACTATAAAAAAATTCATGCATAAGTGGACCTGTGCAGTTTCAAAGTCAAGTTTGTTCAAGGGACAACTGTATATCAAAGGATATAATACTGCAATTTAATATTTCAAGGATATTTCTAAATTAAAATTGCTCATCACATTTCAGACTGTTTCATTTTTTTACCTCTGGCATTTCTAGATCATTGTTATAAAGACTGTACCTATACTGGGGGTGGTGGGTGGATCTGTTGTTAAGCATCTGCCTTTGGCTCAGGTCATGATCCCAGGGTCCTGGGATTGAGACCTGCGTCGGGCTCCCTGCTCAGTGGATAGCTTGCTTCTCTCTCTCCCTTTTTCCCTCTCCCCCAACCCCCGCTCGTGTTCAGTCTCTCTCTCTCTCTCTCTCAAATAAATAAATAAAACCTTTTTAAAAAGACTGGACATAATTGTATAACCACCATTTTATTCTTAAATTCATCAAAATATGCTGCTCATAGCTTTCTATTTTAAAACATTATGTATCATTACATATTTTTAGTGTAAAAAATGCTCCACAGAATGTGAGATTTCAAAAGAAATTTGACATTAAGTATTCCTGACTTTAACTTTTAAAAACTGTAAGTGCCATCTGATCTCCACTTTTCAACCAGGTTTCAATGGCCCATGATAATGGAGGACAATAGCAACAGGAGATAATTTAAAATCTGAGATAAACAATGTTATTATATGCTTTTTTTCTGCCCCACACATTTGTGCAGGATGACCTACAGGAGCTAGAAAAGCTGTCAACCTTTCAACGTTCTCCGTTTCTCTCCACATGCACCAAGTGTGAAATATGCCAGGTGAAGGGGCATCAGAGAGGAAAGAGACGAGACAAGACACTTACATAACCTAAGATAGGCCGATCAGTTCAAAAGAGTCCAGACTTAACTATTTCCCAAGTGTCTGCAATTCCTCAGACAGGCTCAAAAGATGGAAAATGAATTCTCTAAAGTTAAGAAAATAATACTTGAGGCAAATGCACGAATGAGTGCAGAGTCCTGGGCCTGACCTTTGGAGGCAGTGGACCTTCCTCTTCATTGTACTGGTTTAACAGTGAGGTAGCACTTGGAGGACTTCACCTTGGCCGATGTTTTTCCTTCCATGCATCTCCTCTCAGATTACAACTTATCCTTATCCGAATCCAGTAGGGCTACATACTGGAGAGGTTCAGGAGCAAGGCTGCCCTCACAGGATGCCCAGGTTCTGAGCCTGACTCAGTGTTCAGGCGGAAACAAGTTTACTTAACCTCTCTATCCTTCAGCTTCCTGGTCTATCCAGTGGGGGAGGGGTGGGGTACTGAGGATAAAAGCGATGGGGTTGAAGATAAGACAACAAAGACCTCAGAAAAGGGCAAAGACCGTCCTAATTCAATTACTATCACCCACTATTATCCTTACTTAGAATGCCAAACAGCATCAAATACAGTTTTTATGGAGAGTAGTAGTATCTCAGGCTCCTCCTTCTCTAAAGATTCCGTACTTTATGGGCAAGAGTTTTAAATCTTGCAACAAACTCTAGCTCTTGTGGCATCACTTCCCTTTCCGTCTTTGCCGGATTTCTGTGGGAAGAGGTGATAACGACCCAACAAAGCGAGTATAGATGCTACTCTGTGCAGCCCAGCCCCCGAAATCCTAGAGCAGCCCAGGTGACAACATAGCCTGGTGCCCAGAGTCAGCCAAGAACCAGGAGACCCATTACCTCCTTACCCCTCACTATCCAAAATGACCCCATCAACCCTGCCCGGCCCTGGCCCGTGCTTTTCCACCTCTCACTCTGACCTCACCTCATTTCCACTGTGCCCTCTGCAACAGGGGCCACTGCCTGCTGGACTGTGTGAAGCCCTCAGGGCTGCTCAAGGCCCAGCTCACCCGGGCCTTCCGAGTGGACGCTGTGCGGTCTCCCCCAGAGACAAGGCTGAAAGCAGAGGTCAGTACCCTGTGGGTACCCTCCGATGCACACTCTGACCCATGGGCACGAGGCTGTCCTCCTCGGACTGGACCATCCTCCTCAGATACTACCAGGCTCTACTTGGGGCGAAGTTATACTGTCACCACCTCTTTAAAAAAATGACCCACTGGTCACCCCCTCGTCGTCCTCACCTCCTGCAATCACTAAGAGGACCTCGACTCTCTGGAATGTGTCTTTACCCCTAGCCCGTGGCTTCCAGCCCCATTCTACCTCGGCACTCATCCTGAGAACATTCCCTGAATTTGTTTTCCCTCTGAAAACTTCCGCTCTGAAGACCGTTCCCTTTGACCACAGCTTCTCATCCATGCAGCTCTTACCCTCTCCTCTCTCTCTCTCTCCCCATTCACTGATCTAAGGAGCCACGGCTCCCAGGGGCCTCTTGGCTTTGTCTCTTTCCCTTCCTGACACCTCTCTAGCCATCCTCCATTCTCTCATCCCTGTGTCATCCTAAGCCATCTGCTCTGCAAGAGATCAATTCAACAATTCTTGAGAAGTTTTCTACTCTTCTACTTGGATAGAGAAACAAGCCACAAGATCTCGTCCTGCACCATCTATGATGTTCAGTCTCAAGTGGGTCTCCCACACTGACTGTCACCTCTGTTACCACTCCCCTCTGGGCTATTTCAAAACCCAACTCCACACCCATGCTTCCCTTGCTCTAGAAATAATTCCGCTTCATGTGTCTCAGAGATGATGAAGGTCATCAAGCATGAGCTCCTCTAACTTCATGCCTTTCTTCACCTTTAAATCCATCCCGTTTCTACCCACTCTTTCTTCCTGCTCTGCTCTGGTTAAAGTGTGGATGCCCCTAATTTCCGAGGTTAGTCTACCCACAAAAGCTCTCTATCCAGCATCTTCTTGTCTCCTCCAGAACTCTTACATATCAAGTATCCCTTTTTTTCCCAGTATTTTTAAACTCTGCATCTGCACTCATGCTTTTTGCTCAGAATAAACATATAGGCAGATCGCAGATCTTGAAATGAGACAAAGAGAACTTTCCTATACATCAGCATGAGTTATTACCCCCATCTGTCTTTCTTTTCTTGAGCCATGCTTCTTGAAAGGGAAACCTACGCTCACCGCCCCTGCCTCCCCCCTGCCTCCCCCCGCCTCCCCCCTGCCTCCCGTTCCCCCACTCCTCCTGCTGAAGTGTGAGAGCCCCAGATGGACTTCAGTCCCTCTCGTCTCCACTTCAGTGGACACTCCTCATCAGTCCTTCTTTCTTTCATGAGATTCTGCTCTCGGACTTTCTGTAAGTTGACTCTCTCATAGGTAATGAGAATGGCTCCTCACAGCAAACTCGGGGAAAGTTAGAACAGGTGCACGTGCTCATAAGCTTCCCTGGGGCCTACAACCATGAGGTTCTTCCTGGAATACTGATGCTGGTTCCCAGAGCCCTGGCTTTCAGCCTAGTGCTCTATCAGCCTATGCCACCTGACCTATGCTAAGGATAAGGAAGTGAGAATATTCTCGTATTTAATTCCATTCACAAATATTTAATAATTCCAACTCCAGAGATAAAATGAACATGTTTATTTCTCCTCTTGATGTGAGTGTTCAGTTATTTATTTTATTTTATTTCATTCTTATTTTTTAATAACAAGACATTACCTTCTACTTCTATTGCCTCAACTTCTCAAATTTGGGCACTTTATTAATTTTTTCAGGTTACAAAAGTAGACTTCAATAGTTACTACTTTAGTACACTAGAAGTCATCAAAACATTTTTACCAGTGTCTTGATAACGTGATTTTATTCTGCTTATACAATGCAGTTATAAAATAGGCTCTTGCCTATAAAAAAAAAGAAGCCATGAAGTAAAGAGTAAGAAGGTTCATTTAAAACTCTGGGAATTTGCTTTTAAATTCTGTGACAGGTGTCATATTTTCAAGATACTGATTTTAAAATATTAAAAGGCTAAAACCTTTCTGTCAATAGACAAATACCTGAGTGAGAAATTTATAAAGGAAAACTGCTGTGCTTAATATTACTATTGAAATATATACGACACCAAAAAAGCAGGTTTGCAAAGGCCCCACTTTCTTCGAAAAATTAAGTTACTGACAATCACTGTTCTCATATGACTGCTCTAGTCTCACATTCTCCAAAAGGAGAGCCCAGAACCACACAGAACTGCAGTTACAGCAATGGTTTCTGGTCTTGACAGCGACACTAAATCTGTGTGTGACTGTGATCTGTGACCGACCTCTCTGGCCCTTGTAGGACCACTCTGTAGGATGGGGAAGGAGAAAGCAGGGTCTCTTTTACCTCTTCATCTTTTAGGACATCCAACAGACAAGACAAAGTTAAAAAGACTCATGGCAGGGGTGGGGGACTAGATTAAATTTTTACTTTTGAAAGTAGGTAGTCTTTTTTTTATATGTTTCACAAAATTTAATTAATATCCTTTGCCCACTACAGAGCTCAAACCTAAACTCTATATTGACTGTATCCACCAAGATCTTCACCAGTCTTATTTTATCAGTGTTTTCGATCAGACACTTCAAATCATCTTGGAGTAAAAATTATTAATAACAAAGAGCTAAAAGAGTCTACTATATGATTACATTATTGATTTTTCTTCAATTTCACAGCAAGCGCCAGCATCCAAAAACATTTTCTAAAATTCTTTTTCATTAATAAAATGAACTCTGCCTTCAGGAGACATTTTCAACATCATTTCTCCAAAGACCCTGAAGCCCAGTTAGAAAAAAAATGTCTACAGACTAAATGAACAATTTGCTACCCGTGAATATGGCTGCTCTCTCGCGAGCCAGAAGAATCAGGTGTCCTCTTCTCAAATGAGCTGTGTTCTCTGCACAGGAGTTTAAGAAGTAATAAAACTGAGAGCACAAAATATTCTGCCAAGGAATCAGAAATAAGGATCTCTGAACAACAGAACAGTCACAGCAGGAGACCATTTACCTGAACAAACAAAGCAATGATGGCAATGCCATGTGGCTTCCCCACAGCCTCGTCGATACTGCCAAACAGGGTGGAGTTCCAGTGGATCAGATGGAGCTGGGGAAACAAGACGGGTCGTCTCGTTATTAATGCATTTCTAGTGAAAACCTCAAGGACAGATCAATTTCTCCTTAATGAGGTCTGTTACATCTCTGTGGTACCACATGCAATGGAAGTGTCCCAAACAGACACACACAGACCACTGCTGGAATCCAGGTTCTCGAAGAGTCTTTCCTCCTTATTTCCAAACAGCTATCAATGCTCAGTGGATTGCGGACTCTTCAGTTCCGCTTTAATCCTCATCAGGAGCACATCTAAGGAGACCGGCAGAAGGCTCATTGATTTAGTCGCCTTGCCTTTCATAAACGCTGTCTCCTCTGGTTTTCGAGAGGACAAAACCCCGGGTCTGGGCACAAATACCAGCACTCGTTCCAGGGATTAATACCCACAAAATCACATACTGGGTCACCTGGTATTTCCATCAGAACCACGACAAAGCCAGCCTCAAATTCTGGTAAATTATTTCAACTCTCCAAGGATATACAGAGAGAGCACCCTATAATGCGGCATCTTCTTCAAGTCATGGTAATGTTGTTAATGAATGTTGATGGAGAGCTCTAAAAGAAGGCCATTTCCTGCACCAGAGATAAAGTTTTATCTGTGAAGGAATGACAAACAGTGCTCTAGAGGGACTCCCTCACTCCTAGCTTCATAAAGCTTTGTGGCTTTCAAGTTTATCTAGAACATGCACTTGCTCCTACAGCACTGATAAAACACTGGCAAGAAGCCAAATTCAATTCCCTCGTTCAAATCAAATGCCCACTGAAGTCCTTAGGAAAACAGTAGCTAGGTCAACCTTCTGCCGAGAATGCTATCTTCATCACTACAGCTTTTAATCAAGTTATAGTTACTTACCACGTTAAAACACTGCCTCGTTTAAAAATCAGTTCGAATCCAAAAGGACAGAGCTAAAATTCAATCACCATGTCATTTTAGCATCCATATTAAAATATGAAGGTACGTTATCGTTGAGAATAGGCACTGATTTTTCTACAGCTGAATTTGTCCTACTAGAATGCGAGATTATTAAACTGACCGCTAGAGGGAGGCAATGAAGTCCTCTGCCTGTAATAGAAGCTGGAACCTAGAAAAAGACCACATTCAAGGCCAAGCTAGGACAGGCTATGAAAAGCCAACATGGACCGCGACCGCCCAGTACATGCAACTGTCAAAGCACTGCCTTTGAGAAAAGAATGCTCCATAACGTTTCAATTAATAATGAAAGACAAACCAATTTTAATCTTTCCTCTTCTGGCTGCAACAATAGCATGAAGTCCCAGGGGTACAGATAAGTGTACAGTGTACAGATAAGAACCGACTAACTTAATTAAATAAACAAAGAAGGCCCAAGGTTGAAATCTATTTTTATTCGACAAATCACCAAGTTCAAATCAACGTTTTTCTTACTTCTCATAGCAACATTATGGGGTATTTTTTTCTAAAATAAAACAAGTCCCCCAAAAACCCTGGTTTCTTTTTGTGTTTCACCTTGCCACTCCTTAGAACTCAGCAACATTGTTTACTCACACCTGATCTTCCATACCTGCTTGGCGGTCTTTTGCATTTAAAAAATTGAGGGTACCCACGCCATAAGCAGATGCTGCACACAGTGACTTTGTTTCAGGGATTGAGTTTACAGTGAAGAAACCAGGCAAACGCTCCCCGGATCAGGGGAGCAAGGTCAGCAGCTTCAGTCATCAGCGTGCGCCGTTGACAGGATGTGGTGCAAATGATACGTTCCCCCCGTGGTCTCCCCCCCACCCCATAACCCATAACCCCATCTAATCATGGAAAAAAACATCACACGGATCCCAGCAGAGGGACAGTGTACAAAATACTTGACCTAATACAAAATATCTTTTGTGCTCTTCAGAACAGTCAAGGTCAAGAGAAACAAGAAAACCTGAGAATATGTCAGTGACAAAGGGACCTAAGGAGACATGAGAACTAAATATAACATAGTATCATAGGTGAGTTCCTGGAACACAGAAAAGAAATTAATTTAAAATTAAGGAAACTGAGGGGCGTCTGTGTGGCTCAGCTGTCTTCGGCTCAGGTCATGATCCTGGGGTCCTGGGATGGCTCAGTGGGTTAAGGGTCTGCCTTCAGCTCAAGTCATGATTCCCAGGGTTCTGGGATCAAGCCTCACACTGGGCTCCCAGCAAGCCTGCTTCTCCTTCTGCCTGGTCTGCCTGCCGCTCCCCCTGCTTGTGTGCTCACTCGCTCTCTATGACAAATAAATGTAAAAAAAAAAAAAAAAAATCTAAAAAAAAAAGTCTAGATGCTGCTGTGAAGGTGCTTTTTAAAGATGTGATAATGTGGGACGCCTGGGTGGCTCAGTTGGTTGGGCGGCTGCCTTCGGCTCAGGTCATGATCCCGGCGTCCTGGGATAGAGTCCCGCATCGGGCTCCTTGCTCATCAGGGAGCCTGCTTCTCCCTCTGCCTCTGCTGCCACTCTGTCTGCCTGTGCTTGCTCTCTCTCCCTCTCTCTCTCTGACAAATAAATAAATAAAATCTTTTAAAAAAAAAAAAAAAGATGTGATAATGCTTCAATCAGTAGACTTTTAGTAAAGTGGATTAATCCCCATAATGTGGGTAAGCTTCATCTAATTCATGGAAGGCTTGGGAGCAAAGACTGAGGTCCTCTGAAGAAGAAGAAATACTCCTTCCTCCAGGTTATAACACACAAATTCTACCCCAGTTTCCAATCTATGACCAGCCCTGCAGATTTTGGACTTGCCAGTTCCTGTGAGCTCATGAGCCAGTTCCTTAAAACAAATCTTAGTTTCTCCCTCCCCCCACTCTCTGTCTCAGATATGTAGTCTCAATATATATTTTGTTCCTCTGGAGAACCCTGACCGATGCACAGGTTGTACAGACAAGTAAACAAGCAGGAAGTGTGGAGACAAATGGAGGTTTAAATATGAACAAGACAAGTAGCCACAGGGATAAAGACAAAGGACCCTGACAATTAAAATGACAGTGTTTGGAATTTCCTCTCCTAAGCCCAAGCAGGGTTGCTGTAGGGAAGGGGCACGGAGTGACAAAACAATTCACAGAGGATCAGAAAATACATACCAGAACTTCTGCTCATTTATTTTTGTCCTTTTTTAAAATTTTAGCTTCCCTATACCTCACAAAATAATTACACAGAAAAAGACAGACCTAGATCAAATACATATGAGCACGTGTATTTATTCCTGAATATGAACAACAGTGAGGGTAGGTGCTCCAAGATCTGCAGAGGGACAGCGGAGTTTGAAGCGGCCCGTCCAGTCAAAGGGAGGCTATCGCAGAGGTCCAAGCAGATGCTGTTATCAGTCGAGGGAACTGGGAAGTGGAAGCTAGGAAGCTAACTTCAAAGCCTAACGGTAGACACGGGCTCTGGGGTGTGTCTGGCCCATGGAGAAGACTACAGAGCACGGAGGCGGGGATGCTGGGAACTTCTGCAACCCTATTGATAAATTCTGAGCGGCAACATGCTCTCACAAAAGGTCTGTGCACCAGCAATCAAGTCTTAGAGTCTTGGTTCAGTTCACAGCTCTCTAGTTCTGTGAACTTCACAAGTCACTGACTCGTCTGAGAGTCAGGCTCCGTGACACAAGGAGAGCGGTGTCTTCCCAGCTTGGCTTCTTCACACCTCTCCCTGCCGACTCTCTTTATCCCTCCATTTCTCTCCCTGGGCACAATCGTGCTCATTAGCCTTAATCATATGCAGGCAGCAAAGGCCAGGAAGCAGAGGGATGAATTTTCAGAGTGGAGAGTGGCTTACTTGAGAATCAAACCTGAGCGTCTAAATGACCCTGACTGTGGCTGAGGAGTCTAGGGGTGAGACAGCACCTTCGCCACAAGGGCCGCCTGGACTCCTGATGCTCCCACTCATTCTGTCAGGGTCCATGGGACCCAAGATGACTGGGGGCAGGGCTCTGCCTCACCAAGGCCTTCCGGAGCCTGAGCACATAGCACAGCAAGTGGCATAGGGCCTGCCTCTTGCCCCTTGAACCCCAACTCCCACTATGGCTACCAACAACAGTAGCTAAAAAAAGAGAGAACTCTTCAACAGAAACAACAGGGCAGTTCTCCACTCTCCCCTCAGGGACTCACCCTCAAAAGACGAAAGGTTTTGGCTTCTTCCCAACCTGGGTATGTCTGAGTAGAAGACAGTGGTTTTCTCTATCAAAGCCAAGGCTTTCCTCACTTACTGTTCTTCCCCCAACCCCCACCATCCCCCAACCCCCACCATCCCCCAACCACAAGGCCTCAAGGTATGTGACCTCCCGTGAGGTATATATGTACATATTGTGGCAACTGGGTGGCTCAGTTGTTAAGCATCTGCCTTCGGCTTAGGTCATGATCCCAGGGTCCTGGGATTGAGCCCATCAGGGAGCATCAGGCTCCCTGCTCAGCAGGGAGTCTGCTTCTCCCTCTCCCACTCCCCCTGCTTGAGTTCCCTCTCTCGCTGTGCCTCTCTCTGTCAGATAAATAAAATTAAAAAAAAAAAAAAAAAGCACAATGTCCATATTATGGAGAAATAAGAAGCAGAGAGCCATTATTCCTCTTATCCACATCATGACCATCATTCCTTCCTATTAAAAAAAAAAACAAAAACAAACAAACAAACAAACAAAAGCTGACCCTACAATAACAACTGTAAAGCATCCTTTTACAGTTTCAGAGAAAATCACAAGTTTTGCTGTAGGGCTCACAAATTCAAATTTCCTGCAAATGATTACGCCGCTCTGCCATTAGTACCCGTGAAACGTTAATCTTAATGTACTTAACTCACAGCGATAGATAAATTTGTCCAAAGTTATGAAACTGTGACAAGCCATAGCCTTATAATCACTTATTTGTCACTGAGAAAAATAAGTTTGAAGATTTCATGGCAGCCTAACAGAAAGCTATCTTCAAGATAAATGAGGTTTATTATTAACATAAATAACACGACAACATTAAAGTATAAAAGAATGAATCATGAGGAATGGAAAAGGCAGTGAAGGCTAAAAAGGCACTTATGACTCACAAACTTCTTTCTCTAGCCCTGTGCACTCATTCACACAAATTCTGTGAAGTCTCCTATCCTCACATGCTTGATGGCCAATTCCTTTCAAAGGGCTTCATGTCAGCTTAAGTTCAGTATCGCTAGGATCCACGTCAGCTCCCTTCAAAAATGCCCTCTTACCAGCTTCACCACGGAGCCCCAACCTCCTGGGCTTGAGACCTTGACCACCCCCCGAACCCTTTATCTCCAACTCACCAACGCCTTTCCTGGCTCCTAATTGTTTGTATTATAAAGCTCTATTTCATGCAGCTTTCACATTTCCTCTGTTCAAAAATGTCTAATTTGCTTTATTTCCTGCCCACACAAGATTTAAATTTCTCTAACTTCATCCTTCCCCATCCTAACTATCTCCAAAATACTCAAACCAAGTGAGACTCCTGACCGTTCACAACAGCCTCCCCATTTTTATGTTCCACTCATTTAGAATGCCACACCCTGTCCTGTCCTGAGACTTACCTAAACTCTACTACCTATTCTCCTGGGCCTCAACAGGCATTTGATAGAGAGACAGACAGACTGAGGACGGACATGACGGACATGACGGGAGATGGAAACAGATAACAGCTTGAACCAATAGGTACAAAGGAAAAGAGATAACTGGGGTTTCCACCCTGTATCACTTCCCAAAAGTAAGAGGAGTTCACTCGTAGAGAAGAGTTGAAAGTTACATCACAACAGTCCAACAGGTCTCCCATGAGTCAGCGATACAGAATGAGAACTGCTTTAAGAAGACAGGCTGAAGTTATGGACTACAGATAGCCTTAGATGTCTAGAGAGAGCTTTACAGAGTCCGCTCACCCATGCATCCAGTCACAAAAGAGAGTGACAGAAGGGAAAAGACTGAGCTTTCAGAAATAGTGAGATGAGAAAAGGGGAGTATCAAATATGCGGGAGGAAAGGCAGAAAGTTCCAAAGTCCTGATGGACAAAAGAGAAAAATCCTTCTAGAAGAAATTGTGATCAACAGTGTCCAGGCTCTGCTACAAAGATACAACGAAACAGAAGAAAATGAGGAGAGGAAGAGATTTGGGATTTATTTCTTTTTAAAGATAAATGAGAAGGCACGGGCAATAGAATGAAAGCCACAGAGGCAGAATGTGCAGACATTAGGATAAAACCAGCAGGGCAAGGCCACTCATCCAAGAAGGTGGGCGGGGAGTATCAGAAAACAAATCAAAAGGTAACTAACTACAAGTAAGGGCTAACTGATTTTTTTTTTTTTAATAAAGAGAAACCGTACACTTGAATTTAAGTCACCTTTGCCTTTAGTGTTCTTTTAATCTATTCTTTCAACGGGCAAGGGTAAAACCTGAGAGAATCATAAGCCACTGAAAGTTTTGATAAATCAGAAGTATTCAGTGCACCTATGAACTCACAAGCAATTGCCCCCGAAAACCATTCTCCTGCCAAACTATAGTCACCGAGAACTTTCCTCTGAGCTCAGCCATCCTGGTTTCTGTGTCCTGATTTTGCTTAACTGCTTCACTGCGCCCCCGAGAAATTCAACGATGGAGAGTGGCAGCCCCATCTCCCACTAGATTCTGAGTTTTGGAAGCCAAGAATGTCACCTCCCCCTGCTCCCTCACACTCCAAAACACCCATTTTCAAAGCACTCGGGAAGAGTGATGAAATGAGAAAAAGGAAAAGAAAAGATAATGTCTCGGCTACACTTCTGCTGAGAGGGTTGAAACAAAGAAGACGCGAAGTATTCAAATTTTTAAAAAGAACGGGAAACGAAGTGAAATGTTTTGAGTAACGAAGTGAGAGCGATAATTAATTGCAGAAGAGCAGAGAGAACAGCCCCTCTCTGCAGATCTCCTCCCTGGACGAGGCGGCCATTCATCTGCAGATAAACTGGGATTTAGTGTGTATCATTTTCAGGTGAGGCTGCACTTGAAGATGTCACTGTCAATAAATTATGCAGCTATTATGCAGAGAAGGACATCCAGGGTGCAGACAGATAGAATAGTGACAAAGCGCTGTAAAGCATGAAATGGAAAATAAATTATTTGAAATTCTATCTCTGACTGTCACTTACTTGTTATGTTTGCCTAAACTTAATTATGTATCCTCTTACACAGGTAGAAGAAAAATAAGAGGGTCTGGTCCTAAACTTAATTATGTATCCTCTTACACAGGTAGAAGAAAAATAAGAGGGTCTGGTAAAACATTTCAGAGCAACTTCATCTATTAATATATTAATATCAAAAGCTATTTATAGTGTTCTTAGGGTTCGGAATTGTCCATTCAAAAGGCACCTGAGTTCTCTGAAATTTCTAAAAAGATCTTTTTTCAGAGCAGAATGACCTCGTCTTTGAATGCTAATTTCCTTTTGTTTGCTTTGATGTTGCTGTCCTCTTCAAAGAGGGCATCTTAGTACTGTTAGGGCTCTTCTCTCAAAAACAGAAGCTTCGGCCAGGAAATTCACTAGGAAAGGCTGGAAAAGGCTTGGGGGAGGAGTCAGGAATCAAAGAAAACAAACACATCATTTTAAATTAATTTCTATTTAATGCAAGATCAAAAACAATTAAAACAAATTCTTTCACATTGGCCTCTGTTTTCCAAGAAATATCTCCCATCTTGTTTCTTAATCCCCTCTTATTTTATTAAAAAAATAAAAAGAAAATCTGAATTGTGCATTATGGGGTACAATTAACTTGCCATAACCAAAATTCTCTATATTTCATTTGTTATTCTGTCAAATAAAGGCGGCTAAGGGGTGTCACGGGTCTTGATGTTACAGAACAGAAGTCATTTATGGACTGCATCTGTTTGCTCTGTACGGTGAATCACTAAATACTGTGTGTATTCTTGCCCCACTGTCCCCAAATAAAAAACACATTAGAAAAGAGTTCTGAAATGATGGCAGCATTCAGCAAAACATTTACGGAGCACCAGGAATACCTGGGTTTTAGTGCTCACTGCTTTCAACACTGGAATCACAAAGACCTCAAATCTTTTTTTTTTTTTTAATATTTATTTGAGGGAGAGAGAGAGTGAGAGAGAGCATGAGAGGGAGAAGCAGACTCCCCATGGAGCTGGGAGCCCGATGTGGGACTCAATCTTGGAACTCCAGGATCATGACCTGAGCCGAAGGCAGTCGCCTAACCAACTGAGCCACCCAGGCGCCCTTCAAATCTTTTTATAATACGGGATATGAATAAATAAAAAATATAAAACTTCTAATTCAATGGAATAAAAAAAGCAGTAAAAAGGGTCAGCTGCAAAGTAAATTATGGAGGCTGCTTTGGGTGTCTCTATAGTTATTTAATGTGCTCTGATGTGTGACATTCTCCACCAGGCGCCGCTCACTACAAACTTGACTTCACTTCAATCCTCACTAACCTCTTCCTAAGAACAGATGCTGGCACCACCACCAACACCCCATCTTGATAAGAAGGGAACGGAGGCACAGAAGGCAAAGTACCCCACCTAGGGTCACACAGCTAACAAGGGACAGAGCCAGGAGATGGCCCAGGCGGTTGGGCTCCACCCTTCCATGGCAGCTCTGCCCTCCAAAGAGGGAGGGCCGAAGACTGATCTGGGTAGCTTTCGCAGCGTGATTATTCCCACAGTGCATGGAGGAAGGACAAACCGCGTTCTCCCTCGAGACAAGAAAAACCAGGGAGAAAGAATGACGGGTGTACACATCAAGAAATGGCTAGTAATCCAGTCAGGCTGTGCCTGATGCCAACAGCACACAGTGCAAAGGCACACACCTGCTGTGAATGAACACTTACTCCCTCTGAGCTCCCTGGGAAACTACTGGAGCTCTAGGAGTCTCTGCTGCGAAGGACAGATCATACTCTCTAACATTTAAGGCCCTTACAAGGGCAAGAGATAGGACATGGAAAGCTCCTGGTTAATACCAACGAAAGTGCTCACTAGAGCCAGTGAGAGTGGGGAGAAACAGGAGGGGCCAAAAGAAAGGGAATATATGAAAACTGTATTCAAAGTCTTGGAAAACAAAGGTAAGCTCATCTAACTTCCTTTTGGTTATTTTCTCATTTTGCTGCTGAACTCATCTATTTATTTTCCTCAAGGTTAAAGGTAAGGACTACGTTTTCCATTATAGAAAGCTGGATCGCTTCTACCAGAGTTGCAAACTAGCAGGCTAATCCATGAGGGAAAGCACATGATGAGGAGGGAGGGGGAGAGCTAGGAAAGACATCCTCTGGCCTCTTCTCTTCCCATTGAGCATATTGTTGTTGGGGGATCCTCTACAATCCCAGGGTGTCACTGGCCATCTAGATGCCCATGATTCCAAAATCAACATCTTTCACCAAAATCTGTCCTGAGTCTAGACCCCTGTACTAAACTGCCTACTGAAATATTTCAAAATTAGTGTTTCGTCACTGAAGTGCCTCCTGCACTCCTCAGAGCTCCCCCAACCTTCGCTCCTAGCTCTGTTAAGGGACCCAAACCAGAAATCTCTTTCATCATCTTCTTCTCTTACAATCAAGAGCTGTGTCCTGCCATTTTCTACCTCCTTAAAATCTCCCAAATCCATCCACGTGACTTATCCCCATGAGCAATTCCTTGGTTTAAGCTATCAATAACCTATTGCTGGAATTACAGCCCAGGTCTCTTAACTAACCTCTACAGCTGGCATTTCAAATTCATCCCTGACCTTGCAGGTATATGGCGCAAATGTGATGATGTCATCCTCCTCGGGAAAGCTCATCTAAGGCTTCTTACTGGCCCCAGGGTACAGTGCACACTCTTAATACACACGGCACTAGAAAATGTCTTCCTATAATCTTTGAAAGTGTGCCAGCTTTATTATAAATTAACTGTTTCACATATGTTGGTGATAGCAATTACAGTAAGAAGCTCTTTTTAGCAATAAGAATGCACATAAAACAATTTTAATTGGGCTTAAAATTCAACACAATTTCATTTCTCTGTAAAATACCTCTGTCAATTTTCATATTCCAACTTGATACACCTAATACATTGCCTCTTAACCTAATTTTCAGGAAATATATTTTAAATCCAATTACAGTATTTAAAATACTACCATTCACAATAAAATACATTTATCTGAAAAAAAAAAGTTAAAGAAAATCCCTTTTAATCCTCACTGTTCCTGTAAAGGTACTTATCTAGAGCAAAAATCAGAATGGTTTTAGTAGAAATATGAGAAGGCATATATTGTAGAGGGAAAAGAATGGTACTTGGTCTGAGTCTCAACCATTACGGATGTACCTGGGGCAACTTATTTAACGCCTCTTGACCGGATTAGTCAGCTGAAAAATACACATAACATCTACCTCTAAGGGATATTTTAATGATTAAATAAGATATGGCATATGCCTGGCACATGGATGGTCTTCAGAAGCGTTAACGCTTGGCTCCGCAATTCTCTGAAGACTGCAGGAAAATGAATTTTGCATTAACTCCATGGACATGAGATAATGCAACAGACATAAAACATTCCAACGATAAAAAAAAAAAAAAAAATCTTGTATCTTCGGGATACCCTGAGAAGAGTGAACTCTAACAGGCTAAAGAAATAAATGTACACATAGAATCGCATGTCACAGACTTTCACCAAAACACTCCCCTGCCAAGAAAGGAATTTCCCCCAGCTCTACGACTATGAAAACGGAAGACTACCCTACTCCTGGAGACAAACAGCTCTGCAAAAATCCTCACCTATGCTTTTCCCACAAAATACTTCCTTATTTACATAAGTTTTGTAATTTACTTTAAAGTCATAACAAACTAATCCAACTCACTTGTTGCTCAAGAGAGTTGCACAAAGAACCATTCTTCGAGCAAGCTCACCGTACACCACATCACTTCCAGTGCTAACCGAAGGGGACCACGTTTCCCTGAAATCTGTGTGAGACTCTCCTGCTATCAGAGGAGCAACGCTACAGGGAGCCAAATGCAAATCACATTATTTTAAAGCGCCTTCTAGAAAATTGGGTTTTCACCTACAAATGACCTCAAACATGGAGTCCAAGTTTCTTTTCAATGCTGTGACAAGGTAAAGTATCACTTTGCTTGACTGAGATGGAACTTCTCCCAAAACAGCTCCGGTAAAAAGAGGTCAAACTAGGAACAGGAAAGGCATGAATGGGTGTGAACCAGAAAAAGCATAACAATTCAGATAGGAAATTTAACCTACGTTTATATGGCAACGCACTTCAATTTTGTGCTGCTCATGCTGACTTAGGGGAAAAACACTTCTGAAACGAAATGATTACGTTGGGTACCTCGTCCAAAATCAATCATCACCAATGACCACAGTGCTCCCAGTGTTCAGAGAGCAGAAGTGGGCACACTGATTAGAAAAGGAGACCCTTATCTAGGCCTTGAATTTGCCTACCGATGGGGCCTATCTCTCCAAGACTGACCAGAGTCTCTGTTTTATGACATTTATTCCCCTGGTCTGCCCTCATGGTAGTCAAACTAGTACTTTTAACCGGACTACTCAAATGCCTTTATCATCCTGGCCATCCAAAACCACTCTCAAAAAAAATGATAGAAATTCTAATTGAAACAATTATTTTTTTTTCCCTAAATCTTCAGTATAGGCAACGTATTTGTTTTAGACTACTGAAATACAGCAGTGAGTAAAACTAGTTTTGTGCATCTATGTAGTCCTAGAGATGGGCCCCTTAGAAAAGCAAGGACACCTCCTTGCTCAACAGTAATGTAGCTCAGAAGATAATTTTGCTGAATGAAATTATTCCACAGGTGTACAGTTACTTTATTACCTCTGCTTTTGTAGAACACTGTGAGATTTTTAATTAATTTGTGGGTAAGCCTTAAACAGGAATGAAAATTTAATGAAAACACTGTTTCTGTGGGAAAATGGTAACTACTTCATAGTGAGCATTTCCCAGCACATTTTCTTTTTTTTTTTTTTAAGATTTTATTTATTTCACAGAGAGAGATCACAAGTAGAGAGAAAGAGAGAGAGAGGAGGAAGCAAGCTCCCTGCCTAGCAGGGAGCCTGATGCGGGACTCAATCCCAGGACCCTGAGATCATGACCTGAGCTGAAGGCAGAGGCTTAACCCACTGAGCCACCCAAGCAGCCTCCCCAGCACATTTTCAATAAGGCACTGTGACAAAGAGAAGACTGAGGACTTGCTACCCTGTACAAAGGTAAACATTCAATTTATTATAGCAGGTCTAATGAAAATGTAATGTTAGAAAAATACAAGTTAAAATGAGGAAAGCAGGGGCGCCTGGGTAGCTCAGTCGGTTAAGCCTCTGCTTTTGGCTCAGGTCATGATCTCAGGGTGCTGGGATCAAGCCCTGCATCAGGCTTTCTGCTCAATGGGGAGCCTGCTTCCCCCTCTCTCTCTGCCTACTTGTGATCTCTCTGTCAAATGAGTAAATAAACATCTTTTTTTAAAAATGAGGAAAGCATAATCACTATAGAAAATATTTATTGAGCACTTACTATATTGAGCACCTGAAACCCAAAAAGGCATGTTCAATTTTGAAAATAATTCCAGAAGAGATATCTTGTGGAGCAAAAAGCCACTTTTCTGGTAGACATCTAACTGGTCTGTCTGGATGTTCCTACTTTCAGCAGACACAGCTGACTTCCACTTGCCATTCTTTCCCTCCTCTTCCCTCCATGCAGAGAGAACTTCAGTGGCATTTATGTATCACAAGCGCAGGTGCTTATGGGAAAGCTAGGCCCCTCTTCAGCCCCACAGGGTGAACTTGATTAAGCTAAGAATTACAGCCTTGTCATTGACCTTGAAATGACTGTTTCAGGCACTTGCATGTACAGAAATCCTGGACAACGATATATGAGGGAAATTCTGGTGGCTGGTAGGGATGAGGAAGACTTCTGGGATTCCTAAGACTGGTAATAGCATGGATTATGGCAATTACTTTGGTTAATTACTTGGCAGCATCCACTATAGCTGAACTATGCCTTTCCTACAACCCAGGCTACCCTTCTAGGTGCATGCACACCAGAAGGCTAGAATATTCACAGAAGCTCTAGCCTAACAGACCAGATTCTGAATGTAATCTAAATGTTTATCAACAGTAGAAAACGATACTGTGGAAACTTCATGTAATGATATACTCTGAGAGTAAAGTAAGCAAACAGAAAGTATACACCAGAGTGTAGAAAACTCTCTGAACATAATGCAGGATTTTAAAAATGTAAGACACAGAAGAACAACTGCTACATGACTCAATTTATATAAAATCCCAAGACAGGCAAAACTTATCTATGATGCTGGGAGTCAAGAACACAGTTAACCTTGGAGGAACCACAAAGGCAGCTTCTGGGCTACTGGTTATTTCTGTTTATTAATCTGTCGGTTTTTCATAGGTATGTTTACTTTCTGAAAATTCAATGAACTATTTGTGGTTTGGGCACTGCATGTATTATTTACCTATAAAAATGTCTTTGCTGTAAAAAATAGAGATGGCACCAAAAACACAACCAGTAAGAGAAAAAATTTGGTAAATGAAATTTCATCCATATCAAAAAGTTTTGGACATCAAGCAACACCTTCACCAAAATGAAAATGTAATACAGACAGATGGCCGAGAGCCACATGAAATGATGCCCAATATCACTAATCATCAGAGAAAGGCAAATGAAACCGCAGTGAGGTACTACTTCAAACCCACTAGAATGGCTACACAAAAAGAAAGACAATAACAAGTGTTGACCAGGACATGGGACACCCTCATAAAATCCTGATGGGACTAGTAAAAGGATATACAGCCCCTTTGGGAAAAAAATGAGCAATTCCTAAAATGTTAAACCCAGAGCTACTACATGACCCAGTAGTCCCACACCTAGATACACGCCCAAGGGAAATGAAAACCTGTTGGCACAAAACCTTGTACACAAAAGTTCATAGCTACATTACTCAAAACAGCCAGAAAGTGGAAACAAACTAAGTCCGTCAACTGGCGAATAAACAGCACATGGTATACCCATACAGTGGAACACTTTCTGGCAGTCAAAGTCATAAAGGACTGATACAGGCTATGACATGGATAAAGGAACCTTGAAAACTTCGCGTGGTTCCATTTGCATGACATGTCTAGAATCAGAAAGTCTGTAGAGACAGCTGATTAGCGGCTACCTAGGGCAAGGGGTGGGGGGGTAGGGGACGGGGAGTAATTTTCTTCTTGGAGTGATGGAAGTGTTCTAAATCTAGATTGTGGTAGAGGCTTATGACACTGTAAATACACTCAAGCCATTGATCTGTACGCTTTAAATGGGTGAATTTTATGACATGTAAATTTTATCTCCATAAAACGATTTTTTAATGAAAGAAAATACAACTTTTAATCATTAATTTGTGAGGATGTGACACTTAGAAGTGATACGGCCATCTTGCAACCATGAGTGAGCAAACCAAGGTGCAAAGCCCAACTTCTAAAATGATTTAGCAGAAAAACAAAGCAACTGGCACTTAGAAATATGCCTTAGCAGTTGAATTAACCAACCCAGAACTGCTCATTGGGACATAATGTGGAAGGAAAGTATCTGATTGTTTCTCAGGTATGTTTCCTATTACCAGCCTGAAACCAAGGCACTCCTTGCCAAGAGACAGAGGAAACTAAACCAAAGTACTCTGTTGGTTTCTTACATCCAATCTCTTCGATGCAGACATCCTAGAATAACTTAATAAATAAAAGAAAAAATTTATTACAATTCACATTTGGGCTTCGGGTAAACAAAATGGAACATTTCCTGAAAATAAAGTTCCAAGAATACACAAAAGTTGATAAAGCTTTTTGCTCTGACAAAAATAGTCTGAGAGGCATTTTCTGTATCATTATTTTTAATACCCTGAAAAATAAAGACATGAAAAATGTAAACCAGTTATCAATGAGCAGAAAACATATCATCACTGCAGCAGTTTCAGGAGTATAAATCTAGTCCTAAATCTCTTGTGCTCACATTAATATTTCTTAGTAATAGCAGTGGATTTTATTATTAGTTTATTACCGAGGTGAACAGTGGAGGAAGGTTCAAGAACGGATTAATTATTGATGTGGATGAAAACAACGTATGCTACTACGATAGCTACAATTGTAATACGTAAACTAAGGGCATAAAATAGCCGTTACCCAGGATTAAGAATATAACTTCCCCTTGGTGAAGTACTGCCTGATTAAGCTTACTCGGGTACATTACATACTCCTGTGATACCAAATTAAAATTGCAACTGTTTTCCCATGACATTGCCTGAACAAAAGACAGTGTGCTCTTATATTAACTCATTTACCTAGACCCAGATTCGAAGAGAGGCAAAAGTAAATAATACCAGTGGCTGCAGTAAATCCTGGTTAGTGACCTCTCTTCTGAGTTACAAATCTGCATTTCCAGCCCCTTCCTGGGCATTTCCACTTGGAGGAAAGGCGGCTAACAAACTCAAAGCATTTCAATGTATACACCATGACTTCCCACCACAACAGCCCCGCCGCATGCCATATCCAAGAACTTATCAAAGTACCCACCATGATTTCCCACCAAAACAGTCCCCCTTTCTGACATTTCTTAAAAGGTCCACCATTTTTCCAGTTATCAAGGCTCAAATCTTAGAGGAATCACTGACTCCTCCTTTCACCTGATCTCCAGACAAGCTATCAAAACCCTTTTTTTGGTAAGCTCTGAATGTTCTCTTCCCACACTATTTCTAACACTACCTTCTTTTTCTTTGTCAAGGCCATCATCCCAGTTGTATCACACCCGTTTTTTTGAAAATGACTTCCCCAAAGCATCACCTTTCTGATCAATGACATTGATTAGATTTCACCAGAAGTACAGTTTTAGCAAGGAAGTGATCTTTGCATGCTTTGTCATGCTGTGTTCCTAGTACTTACGACCGCCTGCAACATACATTGTAGGTGCTCAGTAACTAGTGAGTGCACGAAAAAATCTGTAACTGTGAAATGTGGAATAGTGATCCCCACTGTCCTTAGTGAAACACCCATATACATCATAATATACATCACACATCTAACTAAGGAAAAGCATGTCAATATAATCCTGACATTCTAGAGTCTCCAAGTCTCCATTCTTTGTCCCCAACCTGCCATTCGAAATATATCTCTAGCTACTTAATTTCTAGGTCCCCTAAACTCCAACCACAATAGATTACTATAAAACTGTTATATTTATTATATGTTTATATATACACAGTATATATATACATATATATGTATATATATATGTGTGTGTGTGTGTGCATATATATATATATAAATAACTATATATATTATTAAATTACCATGAAATACAATGGAGAAAAACACAGCAGGTTAAAGAAAGCTGAAATTAAGGGTGCCTGTGTGGCTCAGTGGGTTAAGCCTCTGCCTTTGGCTCAGGTCATGATCTCAGAGTCCTGGGATGGAGCCCTGCCTTGGGCTCTCTGCTCAGTGGGGAGCCTGCTTCCTCCTTTCTCTCTGCTTGCTGTTCTGCCTACTTGTGATCTCTTCTCTATCAAATAAATAAATAAAAATCTTAAAATAAAAAAGAAAGAAAGAAAGCTAAAGTCAGCCTCACTGATTCTGTGACATTTGAGTAGAGACCCAAAGGTGCTCAAGGAGAGGCTGTGTGGCTCTCTAACGGGAGCACATTCCAGACCAGGGACTGCAAGGACAAAGTCCCTCAGGTGGGAGAAGGTCCGGTCTATCCTATTTACCTCCTCAGAACCTGACACTATGCTAGAACTTGCCCATCTATTCTTCCACACTCACTTGTGTATATTTATTTAAAGCCCTCTAGAGGCCAGGATTTGAGATTCTATTAGAAAACAAACTTCCCGATGTGAAAATTCCTAGAATTTACCTTTGAGTTTAATTACATAAAAATCTCAACCAATCTCAAATTCAGCATGACTTGAGGTGACTCTGACATCTTTCCTCCAAATCCCTCTCCCTCCTGACATCCCCATGTCATTTCACAACACACAATGCTCCCAAGCCTCACACTCAAAAGCACTATTCCAGGGGCGCCTGGGTGGCTCAGTGGGTTAAAGCCTCTGCCTTTGGCTCAGGTCATGATCCCAGGGTCCTGGGATCGAGCCCCACATCGGGCTCCCTGCTCTGCGGGGAGCCTGCTTCTGCCTGCCTCTCTGCCTACTTGTGATCTCTGTCTGTCAAATAAATAAATAAAATCTTAAAAAAAAAAAAAGCACTATTCCTTTTTGACAAACATAACATTACATTTAGTAGGTACTAAAGATTACCACCCACCCCCAATTATAGTATTTGGCCAGCCCAATCTTATACTGACTCTCTTCCCCCATCCCACCCTCAAACAGGAAGCCTGGGAAGAGAAAGGCAAAGCATCTGCCATCATCTCAAATCTTTGTCCCCACAGGATTCAGTCTTTATTCAATAAGAGAGACAGCCAAGATGTTTCTGATACTCAACTCAAATAACCAAGGCTAATTCTTCCCGTTGAGGAGGTTCAAATTGGACTGGAATCAAGAAGCACAAAGTCTAGTTCTCCACAGCCTTCTGGCTAACCAGAGCAGGGATGCCAGTAACACCAATCCTAACAACCTAAAACAAAATTCTGTGTTGTTTGCACAGAGTTTCATGCGGAATCCAAAAGAGAGTCTCTAATAAAATTCAGACCTATGGAAATGTAAATATCCATGTAACTTGACGCACCTTCATGTACACATTTCCCAGTCAATATCCTTCCTATTTCTGCCACTTCAATTTTTAAAATCCAGAAACTTCTAAGAGTCATCAGGGGCACTGACAGGGCATGGACATCTATGTTAAAAAAAATAACACGGCCAGAGGAAAGGTAGGAGGAGGAGCCGCTCCAGAAACAGCAACTGACAATGGCAAGCTGTAGCAATTCCAAGGAGCACAGATATCAAGAGAAAGTCTCTTCAAAAACACCGCCAGAAAGAGAGGTTCTGCTGGGTGTTGCCTAGGAAACCCACAGCAGAAATACATGCTACCCGGTGAAGATCAATGCATTCAGACCACCAAACTAAAAAGAGAGGATGAAAATCCCAAAGCTGAAAATTATTTCCCTGAGAAAACAAATCAACTCCAATTAACAATAAACACCAACTAAAATCTGGCAGTCCTCCGTGTAATGCACTTTCCTATTGTGTGGAGAAAGCTCAGCCTTGCCTTCATTAAGTCTCAGACTGTGGAAGGCTAAGGAGGATTTCAAATATTTTCCTCTCTTCACCTTACCTACAGCAGAGAGCACCTTTGTATCTTTTCAAGAACCAGCAACCCCAACTTGTGTTTTTTAACCTAATTTCAGAGTGTTCTAGGATTAATAACAGTACCAACATAATTGAGTAAAGTGATGCTTGTTAAAACTGCATCATTTATTAAACCAAATTCATCAGCCTCTCCTTACTGTGTACCTCACTTCCTGATTCCCTCATTTTCCTATTAATTATCCCACGACTATTTCCATTACTCAAGTTCCATTTCTCAGCACACTGGCCTTTTCAAATCACTCACTAAGCCTTATCCCGCTTGTCCTTTAGGACACATCTTGCGTCCACTTCTTCCTTTTCGGTATCGTTTTTATCCTACCAGATTGTCAAGGCCAAGCTCCAAAATCCATTCTTTTCCACAGCTTTCTCTGAGTCCAGCAGCTACTATGTATTTGTTGCTGTGTGTGGTGCTGCTATATGACAATAACTGAAAAATAATCCAGGTCTAAAAGAAGGTCATATACGGAAAAAGAAGAGGTCATATTCCCAACAGGGTGACAGACCTCCTAAAAATGGCTATTATGGGGCACCTGGGTGAATTTCTGCTGGACTCAGAGAATGTGTTTTAAATTGTTTTACATCTAACCCTCCAACTGTTATCTCTTCACATGCTTTTACGTTAATTCCACCTCTTCAACCATACTACAGAATCATTAAACAGAAATGCTGTTGTCTTATGTGTTGTGTATCTCACAGGGTTTGGCTTTAAATACAGATCCTTAACAAATGTTTGCTAATTGAATGGTATGCACCACACCACCATCTTGCTTTCCTGAGAGATTCAAAATCCAGTCATAACTTTCCTTTCACTTGCTCATGGGGAAGACAGCCTCTAGAAGGGGAAAAACCTCAAAGGAAGTAACCCACTGGAGCTCAGCTGAGGAAAAGCTAACAAACATTACTTTATGCTAGACCCAAACCACTGACCCACACGGCAAGATCTAGCTCGGCTGGAAAATAGCAAGACTGGAAGCACCGTTAAAGTACGTCAGGGCTGATAAGTTAATGAGAAACAATGCCTGCTGATAAAAATCTGTAATGTTTGTTCTCTGTGACAGGGTGGATTAAGTGACATTTGTTCTTAAAAATTATTGCAAAATAGTTCCAGCACTGTATGACCCAAATTTTGAGTAGGATTAATAATTTAAGCCCTGGACCCAGCTCACCATTTTTGAAAAGGGAAAGAGTTATTTATATATGTAAATACAATTTACATATTGTATTTTCAACATATTTCATATTGCATATTTCATATTTCATTTCATAATATTTCATATTGTATATTTCAACATACATATTGTGGTTTCAACAGTGACTGGCCCACACTAAGATGCTGCATTGGGCGAAAATCCACCCAAGTAAATTAGAAAAAAAAATAATAATAAATCCTCCACGTGCATCAAAATCTTTGCTCGCTCCATCTCCCAGCTCCTTCTAGAAAGTGGGAAAATATGTGATTGTCTTTGGTCCAAGGGAGCAGCAAACAAAAAGGGGATTTGATCCCAAATGGTTAAAATGAGCAAACCTGCAATAAAAGAAAACAGAATTTCCTCCACTGATTCCTAAACATAGTTGGTCTCTTGCTAGCATCTAGTGCCATCGAATTTTAAAAGGTACATGGGAGAATTGTGAAGACTCTTGTCTTATTAAGAGGAAATGCCTCTTCCCTGTTCCGGGCTCCTATAAAGAGGGATTTTCCCTAAACAGGACTGGCCTTCCTCTACACTCTTTCAACTAACTCCTCCTCTTTTTTATTCCTCTTTTGAAATTTGAGCTACCTGCTCTCTAAGATCAGGTTCTCTAAACCCTACCTGGCCCTCCCCGACCAGGATCAGCTCTGCCCTCCCTCACACGCCTCTACCTTGCCTACAACTGAGCAGGCAGAGCCTTTCCTCTCTAACACTAAGCTAGGTTTCCATTGTCATTCTAGTCCCGATATAGGTGATGTTTGGTTCTCTGTAATGATGACTCTAATAATGCCTATTTCCTAATATTTCCTAATTTGTTCAAAACGCAGGCAGGATAAAGGGATTGGTTTTTGGCTCTCCTTAGAGAACTCAACAATTTAGAGAACTCATCAGTAATGTTCGTGACAACTACGTTAACTCTGAAGCCAAAGAAATCAATTCCACTACGTGTTAAGCTGGGTTTGGAGAAGAACATACTTGCCTCAGGGTCCCCAAGTGAAAACATTAATTGATGAAAAATGGGTCCGTCTTTCACTGTCAGCTCTTACAAGTATTAATGTCTTCCTGCTATACCTAATGTTTACGTTCAACAGTTTAAAATCTGGATTTCTTTTCTATCCAAGGCTTCTAAAATTAAAAAAACCCAAAACAATTATACTGTCACAAATTACAACATTTACATCAAATGCAGCTAATTATGCCCTTGAAATGCTTTCACAAAAGTACTTTCAGTGAATACCAGATTGTGTTTAAACCACCATAGGAGACATTTAGTGGCTGGTGCCTCCAATATTACACCATTAATTTTTATAGTCTCTCCCTAAGTTTCATAAGGGCAGGTGCAACTGTATTATCCTGATGTACCAGCAAAGGAAGGAGCTTAAATGGCTACACATCCCTCCCACAGCAAATACCATGGTGAGCCTCGATCAGTACAGTTCTCCCAACTGACAGGGCCAGTCACCAGAACAGGGTCCCTCCTGGAAAACCAGGACACCACAAATTCCAATTTCCCACAGGGCTCCTGGCATGTCATTCTAGGATTCCATAGTGAGCTCCTGTTGTGCATCACCCTAAGAAGCTAAAAGAAAAAAATGCATACAAGCACAGCAAAGCTGTGGCCAAGGCACAATTATCTTACCAACATCGCTGCACCATTTTAAGTGGTCATTCTTTTTTTTTTTTTTAAAGATTTTATCTATTTTTTTGAGAGAGAGAGAAAGTGAGCAAGAGACAAAGCAAGCACAATGAGCTACAGAAGGAGACCAAAACAAACTTCCATAGCTTTTATACTAATTAAGGTCTTACGGAGTTAAAAATCTCTTAATACTCTTTTGTTTGATTAGAAGTTTTATCATGCCATTACTGAACTATCTTACACAGGAAATATTTAGTTGATTTTCACTACAAAATAAGCTGATGGTATAAATTCTACTGCATATACACACGTAATAATCATTAAAAAAAGTCTCAGGAAATAACATATTGACTAGACTTATGGAGGATAATATATTTAAGTAAAGGGAATAGGGGTTTTAAAGAAAACGAAAAGACTTCAAGTTTCTTCTCCATTCAAATTGTTAGTAACAAAAAAAAAAAAAAAAAACCAGAAAAAAAAAATCCTTTTGTCTTCCCCTCACTCCCTTTCACTAGGTTTTTATCATCACAACTATAATCGCCCCTTTGATGTCCCCCCATCTCTTCCTAATCATAGGAATAACATAAAAGGAATAATGATACTTTTGTAATATAGAGAAAGGTTTACTCCTTGCCAACCTCTGAGCTAGTTTTGAGCCCTTTCCATAGGACCATTGGGGCTGTAAGAAGTTGACTAGCTTGGGGTGCCTGGGTGGCTCAGTTGGTTAAGCGGCTGCCTTTGGGTCAGGTCATGATTCCAGGGTCCTGGGATCGAACCCTGCATCAGGGTCTCTCCTCAGCCAAGAGACTCTCAGCAGAGAGCCAGCTTCTCTCTCTCCCTCTGCCTGCAGTTGTGTTTATTTGTGCTTTCTCTATCTCTCTGTCAAATAAATAAATAAAATCTTTTTTAAAAAGTTTACTTGCGAAAAAAAAAAAAAAAAAAGTTTACTTGCTTGCTCAAGGTCACAGGGCTGGAATCTCAGTTCTGGTTTTGTTTCCCAGCCTGAATTCTCGCCAACCCGAGCACCCTGACCCCTCCCCCACACATTGGGACTGGTAAATGGCCTGGGTTCTCCAGCAGCTTTCCAGGACCTAGGCCTTTCCTAACTTTCCCCTCAGCATCAAAAGTTTCCTATCTAGTGTCTCACCAAGCCTAATTTTACTGCAGCTAAATTAATCCTGTAGAAGGGTTTATACCTAACACAGAGCCTTTCACACAGGAGTCTATAAATTGTCTGGGTGACAATCATTACATCTCAAATAATGTTTTGCTTTCTAACAAGTGTCTTCAAAACCTTCCTCTAATCAGCTCCTGACAGCCAGAGTACGCATACTGCATAGACAGGGTAGAGGGGATAAGGCCCTTTAACTGCCATGAAAACACTTGATTTAAACGCTGGTCAATTTAGGGGAAAGGAGGGGAGGAGACGACTCACATAAACGGCATTTGGTTGTTATGAACCCCACTGGTTGTCTTTTTCACTCACTGTTGTATCTGTTTTCACTTAGCCCAGAGCCTGAACAGTAGACTCCCAAGAAACATTTGATTAGATGGGGGGATGCATGGATGGATGGATGACTGGATGGATGAACAAACCACTGACGAACAGATGCATGAACAGATGAAAGTGAGTTGCTTTAAGATGGCCACTTGGTTATACACTATATGTTTATTTTTTAATTTAATTTTATTTTGTTTTCAGTGTTCCAAAATTCATTGTTTATGCACCACACCCAGTGTTCCATGCAATATGTGCCCTCCACAATACCCACCACCAGGCTCACCCAACTCCCCACCCCCTTCCCTCCAAAACCCTCAGTTTGTCTCTCAGAGTCCACAATCTCTCATGGTTTATCTCCCCCTCCAATGTCCCCCAACTCACTTCCCTTCTCCATCTCTCAATGTCTTCCGTGTTATTCCTTATGCTCCACATGTAAGTGAAATCATATGATAATTGACTCTCTCTGCTTGACTTATTTAAATCAGAGTCTATTTTTCATCTGAAGACTATTTTTTTACAGAGTGGGGAAGGGACAGAGGGAGACAGAGAAAGAGAATCTTAACCAGGCTCCCTGCTAGGGAGCCTGACACAGGGATCTCACAACCCTGAGATCAGAACCTGAGACGAAATCAAGAGTTAGAAGCTTACCCGACTGAGCCATCCAGGAGCCGCTATCGGGAGACATATTAAGGGGATATATTCTATTGTAGAATTTAGATCTGTTAAAACCCAATTTAAAATATTTTCTAGCTGCAAGTCTATAACCTCCTATGAATTAATTACATATCGTATTCATTTACAAAAACAAGTTTTCATTTTGTACAAATTTTCATTACATTGTAAAAGTATACATACGAAGGATTCTTTCAAATTTAGTTTGCCAAAAACACGTTATACATCTTCAAAGAAGAACAAAATAATCTACCAAAAAAAAAAAAAAACTAAAAAATATAAAATTGAAGGTAGGCTCAAACACTATTCAAAGGTCGAGGTGGCCTTATACACTTCTATTTCTAAGTGGAATGGCAGATTGCCACATCATGTGGTACAGCTAGAAGAACATTTCTGTTTGTTCAACACTATAATTTATTTTCTATTCAGTAAACTGTGCAGTTTCTAACACTAAATACATTTTCATAAATGAAAAAATAAACATGTTAAATCAAAGCAGGAACTGTGTTTTTTATGGAGTAAAAATGCAAGTGTTCATCAGAATTCAGGAAACATAAAATTTGTTGTTGTTGTTTTTTTTAACCTGGATGTGAGAGGGAGTTTCTGCAACTATGACCACAAAAAGGCCCTAGCACAAAGTTCTAACTCCATCTGTCTTTCCATGAGGCTCAATTTACTAGCCCCGTGGAAGATTCCAGGATGCCAAATTATAATCATAATAATCATTATATTGACGGTTTGTTCCTTTTTCTGATCAAAAGAAATTGAACACTCAAATTTTGAATCATTTCCTTTAGTTATCAGTGATAACTTGCCTTCCCTTTTCTTCTCCTAAAGCAGTCTCAATCCAAAGTATTAACTACCATGGCAAATAAAATCTCAATACTATCGTTGATTTTCCCAGTAAGAATTAGCTTTGGAAAGTGAAGGGGGAAAAAAAAAAAGCACCCCTTAGAGAAATCAATTCACAGATCTTGTGTGGCCACTGTCACTTCCTAGGTACATGACCCTGAGCTAGTCTCCTCCTTCTCCAGACCTTGGTGAGCAGACCGGCAAAGTGGGGGAACTACACAATCCATTAAACCCACCCCAGTCCCCAGGGAGCAGCAAGGATTCCACCTTCATGACACCATGGTCCTGCACCCTCATGAAGCCACTGAGTTTTGTCCTCAAATCCTGAAAAGCCAGGGCCCCATGCCACACAGCTTCACTATAATCCTGTACAAGGTAGGACATGCCCACCTCTAAATATGGGTGCATGCAGACAGAAAAGACCCTCACAGGGGTGTGTGGGGGAGGTAGGGACTGTTGTGTTACCTCTTTCAATCTAACCAATTAGAGAAAGGACCAACATTAAAGGATAATTCTTTCTTAAATGGAATACTTAATTAAGCAAAATATCCCCTTCTCTACCCAGGCCATATACATTATGGCTTCCTGTAAGTTGCCCTGTAACCCTTAACCTTTTGGAGCTTCCAATTTCTCCCGTATTAAAAAGGAGTTTGGGGGTGACTGGGTGGCTCAGTGGGTTAAAGCCTCTGCCTTTGGCTCAGGTCATCATCCCCGGGTTCTGGGATCGAGCCCCCCATTGGGCTCTCTGCTCAGCAGGGAGCCTGCTTCCTCCTTTCTCTCTCTCCGCCTCTCTGCCTACTTGTGATCTCTGTCAAATAAATAAATAAAATCTTAAAAAAAAAAAAAAAAGAGTTTGCACTAGGTGAGCTTAAAGCCTCCTTTTGAAAACAGATTGTGTATCTTATTTAATAAATAATAATAATGATTATATATCTCATAGATCTAACCTCATCATGTCCTGTCACTGAAGTCAAGCGAAGTCCGTGGAAGCCTCTAATTTGGAAGTGATTTCACAAACATGAAGCTCTACTTGAGCTATCCGTGGAAACAGTGTAACTTGAAAAGATCCTCATTTCACTGTTACCCAGGCAAACTCTTCCTGGTATCTCCCCAGAGTATTAAGATAAACGAACACACGTTAAATGTCTTTCAGTCAGCAAATGTGCAAATGACCTGGGAGGCGGCAAAGCAAAAGGCCAGACCATTTTTCCTGAAAGAAAATTTAAATGGCAGACACTGACAAGGGAAGAAAAATACAGGCTCGCTGGATGACCTGGGGGCTTGGAGGGTGGGGAATGCAACAGTAGGGATTGCCACTATATTATGAGATGCACTGTTCACCCAGTTCTGTTGGCCTCTTTTGCAACCAAGGCCAAGACTCTTCACAACTGAAGAATCCGGCTCTGCACAATCAAAGTTACTTTTTCTTTTCTTTAAATATTTACCTAAACCATTCAACTTCCCATAAACCACAGGTATGTGGGTGGCTCAGTTAATGCCGAGCCTTTTCAGAGTATGCGGACCAATGGCTGCTCTTTAAATATGTAATATAAAGATAAAAATCTGTCCTACAATATCCTCTTTCGTGGTAATCCACTCTCAAATTATAAACTTTTAGGCCCACAGGGCAAGAAAGTCAGACCCACCATGCAGGATCTCCTGCTGGTCTGTGGGCAGGACCAGTGTCCATGACTCTCATTCACCTGCAGTGAAATGAGGAAACAGAACTAACATAGTGAGTTTCTTAAATGCTAAAATCTGTTCAAGTTACAGGTCTATGTTTATCCTGAAACTGTATCCTTCCTACATTTAGCTAGTAAAGATGATCTCTCTATAAAATGATGGGGACAGCACAGTTCGTATGTTCTTATTCAGAAAAAATAAAAACTTGGCCACACTACTGGTTTCCCCATCCTCTGATTTTTTTTTAAAGATTTATTTATTGGGGGGGGGGGGAGAAACCCAAGCAGACTCAGTGCTAAGCACAGAGCCCAACCTGGGGTTCAATCCCACAACCCCAAGATCATGACTTGAGCCGAAATCAAGAGTCTGATGCTTAACCAACTGAGCCACCCAGGCACCCCTAATATATTTTTTTATTTTATTGCTCCCACATAAAATCTAAATGCCTGTGAAGCACTCTTCCATATAAGTATGAAAGTAGCAATTCATGTATAAAGATTAATCATAATTTCCAAGAGTTATACAGACCACAAAGTTAGGCTACCTCCAAGTCACAAAGAAGCTGATGACAGTCTTCTCAGACAAGTGACAGAAACAGAATATACAGCCTGAAAAGTTGAATGTGAACATAAATACTCAGAAATTCTTCTATCAGTTAGATTTGTAACAAAAATTAAATGGGAATGGAGTAAATAATTTCAGTGGTATGATGGATGCAAGGAGCATACCATTGGGAGAAAAATGGCAAAATTCATAGAGCATTGAACTTGGACTTCAAGAGCTGTCATATCTAATGATACCCAAAGAAAATGTGAAGCTTCTGCGGCCACTAGAAGGACAAACACACAGGAATTAATTTGATTGGATCTCAGATTTCTCTTAAATCAACAACCTTCTACTCCTGTTGCTTTCTTGATTAAACATCAGGATGCAAAATATCCACACACTCAGTGAAAGAATTCCAGCTGGTAGACATGACTCAGACGTTTGTACGCCCATTAGGCTTTCAGGTAACAGGAAGAAAAACGCAGTACAATTTGTTTTTCTCTTGCTAAGGTACTGTCATGTAAGCATAAACCTGCAGTATTAATAATAGAATTCAGGTTTAGAGGATGAAAGCACAGTGAGAATGTCAGATGCCATGGAAACTCGTGTGTTTCTCAAAACCGAAAACTGCAAGAAGAAAAAGCAGAAATGGCCTGCTTTATCCATCTTGCTTAGCAAAGGGGTTGCCATTTAAATTGTTTAAAATCACAAACTGCTGGGCACCTAGGTGGCTCAGTGGGTTAAGCCTCTGCCTTCGGCTCAGGTCATGATCTCAGGGTCCTGGTGATCGAGTCCCACATCGGGCTCTCTGCTCAGCAGGGAGCCTGCTTCTCTCTCTCTCTCTCTCTGCCTGCCTCTCCATCTACTTGTGATCTCTCTCTGTCAAATAAATAAATAAATAAAATCTTTAAAAAAAAAATCACAAACTGCTAATTTTTTAAATTGTTTTTACTGTATTTATAATTTTAAACAGTTGAGGGAGGTTGATGAATTTCTGGTAAAAGCCATTCCTGTGTTACACGCAATGGACATGATGAATATTTGTTTATAGTATTTAGTAAGCCATCCATTTAAGTTTAAGTGAAATCGATACAAATGAAATCTGTTGGGGCACCTGGGTGGCCCAACCAGTTGAGTTTCTGACTCTTTGTTTCGGCTCAGGTCATGATCTCAGGAAGGCGGAACTGAGGCCAGCATCGGGCTCCACGCTCAGCATGGAGTCTGCTTAAGAGTCTCTCTTCCTCTGCCCCTCCTCCCTCAAATAAACAAATCCTTAAAAACAAATTATGTATACATATGCGATTTAGAAATTAAAGTTAATCCTGAAATGTAAATAAAAGATGGAAAGGGTCTTAAAACTTTTTTAATCACATACCCAAGAAGGTACCTACCTGATCCCTTCTCTCTCCACTATTCTATTGGCAAGGTGGCCCTTGTCTCTAAGGTGGCTCTTGAGGGCAATTCAAGGCCAGACCACCAGTGGCAAGTTACCTACCTATCTCCATGTTAGCCTTCTCATTCCCTCCTGGACTTATTCTACATTGCGTCTATCTCTTCTCTCTTTCAGCACACACTGTGAATCCTCTCCTCCTTAAAACCCAGCTCAGGGGTGCCTGGGTGGCTCAGTTGGTTAAATGTCTGCTTTCAGCTCACATCATGATCTCAGGGTCCTGGAAGTGAGCCCTGCATTGGGCTCTGCGCTCAGCGGGGAGCCTGCTTCTCCCTCTCTCTCTGCCCTTCCCCACTGCTCATGCTCTCTCTCGCTCACTCTAATAACAAAATCTTTAAAAAAAAATAAAACCCAGCTCAGTATTCACAGCCTCCATTAAAACAAAGCAAAACAAAATAAAATGGAAAAAACGTGGCCTATAGAACGCTCCCTCTACTTCTGCACAGCCCCCTACATTTATGCAACTCAGTGGGACAGAGCACTAAACAAACATCAGCTGAGGATACAAGTATTTTCTCTAGGACTGAATCAGAGATAATCTGGGATAACAGAGTATAAATATTATTCATCACCTATTTTGGAAAAATTACAGCCAGTAATTCCATTATCCCAAATATAAATATTTCTGCAGAAACAAAGCCTATCAGAATTTCATCTTCACTCAAAACAAACCATTACCTGTGTTTAATGGACCAGAGCAGTTAAAATGCCACCAAGTAACAGGGCCAGTCTGAACATGTGGCCTGGAAATTCTATCTGACCACAGAGCAAAAAGCACAGACCACTAACTCGCTTAATCTAATTAAGCGTTCCCAAAGCTGTAAATTCTGCGTGTTGCAAGCAGCGCCGCTAAATTCTCATCCGGAAGTTGTTGCCTGTCTAATTACTCCCATCTCTCCCCAAATTTTTCATAGTACAAATAGGTCTTTGAAGACTGTTTGAGAGAAAATGATGAAACAGTCCTTTAAACCCAAAGCAGCCCTGCCCGTCTGTGTCTCCCAGCCCAGCCCCTGACTCTGCCCTCACTACCCTGCAGGTCCAGCTGTTTTGGACTGTTTTGTGTCCCCTTTCCTCTCTGATGCCTCCTGGTGTGTGTTTTCCTTCTCAGGGTGGGTGAGGACAGTGCAGTGGCCAGACATGACACAGAGACAGGGCAGAACCGTATTCAGGCAGCAGAAGGGAGACGATATCTGTAGGTACGGACAAAAAAAAGTCCCTAGGATGATAATAAATAAAGACCTGACCTTCCCCGTCAAGGTCTTTTTTTTTTTTTTTTTAAGATTTTATTTATTCATTTGACAGACAGAGATCACAAGCAGGCAGAGAGAGAGAGAGGAAGCAGGCTCCCTGCTGAACAGAGAGCCCCATATGGGACTCGATCCCAGGATCCTGAGATCATGACCTGAGCTGAAGGCAGAGGCCCAACCACTGAGCCATCCAGGTGCCCCCCCCAAGGTCTTAGTCACAGTCACAAGGCCACAGTCACATACTCAGGTGGTCCCCAGCTTACTGCAACCATTTCCCCTTCACCTCCCTCCTTCAAACACTTAAATATTTCACTTTTAAGACTCAAGTCTTGAGGTGCCTGGGTGGCTTAGTCAGTTAAGCAGCTGCCTTCAGTTCAGGTCATGATCCCAGGGTCCTGGGATCGAGTCCCACCTCAGGCTCCCTCCTCAATGGGGAGCCTGCTTCTCCCTTGCCCCGTTCATGCTCTCTTCTCTCTCAAATAAATAAGTAAAATCTTAAAAAAAAAAAAAAAAAGGCATTTGAGTCTTTTTTAATGAAAGGCATATCCTAAGATTCCTAAGGCACTTTTTAAAAATTATAATTAAAGTAATATGTAAAGTAATATAAAGAAATACTTCCTCTTCCTTGATTCTGTGAAGTAGATGTATCACTAATAGGAATTATACAGCAGTGATTTCCAGTCACTGAGGTGGGACTAGACACAGAATCTAGCCATGTTCAATTCCATACCTAAAGGTACGGGCAGTTGGCAACAACAGAGAAGGAAGACTGGCATTCCAGCAGCCTCCAAATACTGTTACGTGCCACCGACATGCTGTTTCCTGCAGACATCTGGGGCCTTACAGGAAAACACAGAAACAAGACCTGGACCAACAGCAACATTGTCTGAAGTTCACCAACATGGGCTGTCTCTGATGTATCCAGCAGTGGACCAAATGATGGATGTAAAGAGAAGAGGAGAGGGAGACTTTTCTTCAGGAACTTAGTCAACGTTGAGTCGTTACAACAAATGACCACCACTGGAGTGGCTTACACAACATTTATTTCTCACAGTTCTGGAGGTTGAACGATCCAAGATCAAGAGGCTGGCAGAACAGACGTCTGGTGAGGACCCACTTCCTGGATTGTAGGCAGCCATCTTCTTGTCTGCCCTAACATGGCAATGGAGCAGGGAAGAGAAAGCTCTCTCTGGACTCTTATAAGGACACTAATTCCATTCATGAGGACTCCACCCTAGTGACCTCATCTAACCTTAATTACGTCCCAAAGGCCCCACCACCTAATTCCATCATATTCAACATGCAACTTAGGGGTGGGTGGAGGCACCAACGCTTTGGTCCATAGGAGGAGCCCACAGAATCAGTGAGAAAGACACCGCAGACAGTAGAGTTTACAGTCAATGAGTGCCATGGCAACAATCTGTCAAGTACACTGGGCACACAGAAGAGGGAGCAATGTATTCTGCTTAGGAAAGGAACTCAGAAAAAGTCCCATGGAAGAAATGATACTTCAACTAGGTCGAGAAGAAAGAGTAGGAATTGACTAAGGGAAGTAAAGAGGGAATTCTTTAGACAAAAGAATGACTCTCTAAAAATCTCTCTCTCTCTAATTGCCTGGGGTGAATAAATCCAACTTATCAATTTTAACCAGACTTTTGACTAATGTTGAGGTTTCTCTAACTTTGCTGGTTTTCAGTTTATCATCTATTTGTAGCATCTACAGAAATGACTTACTGAATTTGCAGAGGCAGCAGAATTTTTAGAACAGTAACAATACTGAAATGAAACTTAATAGTGTAGATTACCTTTATGGCCAATCACCCGTGTGCACTCTCCACGCTCACCAAAGTCAATGGTAAATGCCATTTGCCACCCAAGCATACACTTTCTTAAGCGCTTTGTTATTTTACTATAAATTGATAAAATTTAAATGGTATACACCTACTTCTAAACTCAACCATTCTCAGTAAGTCGCTGAATATTTTACATAAACAATAAGAGTTTTACAAGATGATTTGTTATTCTTACCTCCATGGGAAAAGCTTTGAAATTAACTGTGTGCTCAGAACCACGCTGGTTTTCTCTCCCCCAATGAAATCTAACTTCATACAGTTCAAATTCATGCCCTTGAGGCAATGGACCTCCTGATAGAACTGAAAAAAGAAAGTAAGTTCTGTTTAATTAACAAAAAACATATTCATCAGTACAGTAGAACACTGTAGAATAAACATTGGAGACATTTTTTGCCAGAAAGCTCTCATGAGCTCTATATATTAAATTCAGAGAGCCAAAATGAGAAATATATTCTAACTGTGGGAAGCATTTACACTATCACACTGATACAGTTCAAAGACTATAAAATACTTGGTAATATTGCATCCCATCAACTTCCTGTGTGTTTCAGGTAAAGGAGTAGACAAAGAAAACACAGATTACCTATTCTCCCTGACACTCGCACTTAGTACTGCTCAGGAGACAAGGACAGGGTTTGCGTCTCACACTGACCAGTACTTTGCTATTGACCAATCGATCATTTATATCTTGTTTACAGATCACCCATTTATACCATACTGTCAATTTAGAGAGTAAGTGCAAGCTAATAAAATTACCTATTAAAAGAATGTTTACACCAATGTGATTTTTTTACAACAAAATTACACTTAAAAAGTTTACAATGTAGTACCACAGAAATGCAAGTGAAATAAAGTTATAATAAAATATTAACATGATTTAAAATGTTAACATTAGGGGGAAAAATACTAACATTTGCTCCACAGGGCCCTGTCTCTATTTCTCATTTCTGGATAGGACCCAGAACTTTGTCCCAAACAGGAGCACTCTAAAGGATGATGAAAAATACACCTGTGTAAGAACCGGTCTTGAAGCAACAAAATACTTTCCTTAGTTTAAACACACCCTGACGTTGTAGAGGAAAACTTTGTTCATTACAAATGACCAATTTTGACACAAATAAAGACTGTCCACATTTTTCCTATAAAAACTGTCAATTCTAGGGGCACCTGGGTGGCACAGTTGGTTAAGTGTCCGACTCTCGGTTTCAGGGAAGGTCCTGATCTCAGGGTCCTGGGATCCAGCCCCGTATTGGGTTCCCCACTTAGCATGGAGTCTGCCTGAGATGCTCTCTCTCTCTCCCTCTCCCTCTGCCCCTCCGGCTCATGCTTTCTCTCTCTCTAAAATAAATAAATAAAATCTTCTTCTTTTTTTTTTTTAAAGATTTTATTTATTTATTTGATAGAGAGAGAGATCACAAGTAGGCAGAGAGGCAGGCAGAGAGAGATGGAGAAGCAGGCTCCCCGCTGAGCAGAGAGCCCGATGCGGGGCTCAATCCCAGGACCCTGGGACCATGACCTGAGCTGAAGGCAGAGGCTTAACCCACTGAGCCACCCAGGCACCCCAATAAATAAAATCTTCTTAAAAAACCCGTTATTCTAAATGATATCAGCTAAGACTTAAAAGTTTTTTTAGTCAAGAAGTTGACAAAATTTATCTCCTCTCCCAAGAAGCAGTCCCTGAAAGAAAGGAGCATTCACACTTGGGCCAGCATTGTGGAGGAACAGTAGTGCCCAGAGCTGAGTGCCACACAGAGGGACAGGCCCGCTGTCCATCCGTACCCTAAACCTTAGTGGAGAGGAAGGGGAATTGGTGCAGAAATATTTATTTGTTTGCCTGGTTCGTCATCTAATTACTTGTTCCAAAAGAATTTAAGGCTTCTTACATCAAGTACCTGTCATCCAGCCAGAAGGCATAAATTAGAAAGAAGAGCAAAGGGAAAACAAAGACAGAGAGGGAAAACAGATGGAGACGGGAGGCTACCGCACAAATGAAAGTCATAAAGTCCTTACGAAAAGCACCCTATACGTTCGGTTCCATGCTTTTTGCCAGCTCAAAGAAGAAAAAGAGCAGCAGCAGCAAAACACAATTATAATTTTCCTTTCTGGCAGACACATGGCCTTTAGGACGATACTATCTCACATGGTTTTTATGTTTTCTTCATGTCTGGTCTTGTTGTAAGTTGTAGGGGCGCCTGGGTGGCCCAGTCGGCTAAGCATCCAACCCCTGATTTCACCTCAGGTTGTG
Source organism: Enhydra lutris kenyoni (assembly GCF_002288905.1). Taxonomy (NCBI): domain Eukaryota; kingdom Metazoa; phylum Chordata; class Mammalia; order Carnivora; family Mustelidae; genus Enhydra; species Enhydra lutris. The sequence goes on along the minus strand of NW_019154125.1, from coordinate 6,535,979 downwards.
AGCTCAAGGTCGTGAGATCAAGCCCCGCGTCGAGCCCCACGTCGGGCTCTGTGCTCAGTGTGGAGTCTGCTTGAGATTGTCCCTCTCCTGGCCCCTTCTGCTTATTCTCTCTCTTTTTTCTGTGAAATAAATAAATCTTAAAAAAAAAAAAAAAAAAAAAAAAACTGGAGGGGTCAGTCAGTATCACCTTCCCAATGAACAGGGTTGAGAAAGTGTAGCTGGGACAGGTGAAGTGTGACATGCCCCGGGCACCCAGCTAGCCAGCTCCAGGAGCCTGGAACTCGGATCTTCTGACCCATGTCTCACACTGAGACAGGACAGGACATCTCTGTGTCTGTGAACTGGAACTAAAACTAAAAAACCAATGAGTTCTTTAAGCCTGGATTTCTAAATCGCAGTCCATCCTTTGAGTACTACACCTCATCCTATTTCCCAAAACAACTAAAAAAAATGTAAACACGTGGATCACAAAGGTTTACAGATATCCCAAACGGCAGAGCAAGTGCACGGCATCTTCTCCAACAAGCACCCACACTGTGGATGAAACCCTTGTATTCCAACCAGCCATGCCCCAGTTTGGGCATAACCTCAAAAATTGCTCCTTTCCCCCTGGCTGCCCGATGTTGGTCTTAAGAAAAACCAGGAAGGAAGTCTGGACCGTACCCACTCCCGAAGGTGGAATGTACCCCCCATCCCAAACCAAAAAAAATACATGGGGGAAAGCTTCTTGTGACATCCCAGGCCACACTCCGGCCCCCATCACCAGAACTCCAAAACGTTGCCCTCACCAGAGCAGTGAGAGCCTGAACTGAGGTGTGGGAGTCGGTTCCCTTAACACTTTACTATTTACTATCTTTTCTTTAACACTTTTTTTTTTTAATTTTATTTGAGAGAGATAAAGACAGAGATAGTGAAGAGAGAGCACAGCAGGGAGGAGAGGAAGAAGCAGGACCCCCACTAAGTGGGGAGCTGGGTGTGGGACCGGATCCCAGCACCCCGGGGTCATGAATGGAGCCAAAGGCCGCCACTTAACTGACCAAGCCATTCAGGGGCGCCCCTAACACTACTTTCAACAGAAGGTGGAAATTGTCTTAGAGAAGGCTTAACTCCATGCTGCTGAGGAAAGAGAAAGGGCAGCATTGTGCCAGGAAGCACATGAAGCCCGGAAAAGAGGATTTATAAAATCTTTCCCCCAAACTTCTTCCTAGGGTATGTGCGCACACAAGGGCGAGTATTTCTGAGCCTGGGGAGCACCGTCTCCCAAGGCTTTCCTCTAAAAACGGAGATAAGTGACCTTGACAGTGAATTCAGGGCACCAAAATACACACCCATCTGATGGATGCCCAGGATTTCTTTCCTAGGAACCAAGCCTTCAGCTTAGAACTTGAGGACAGAGCTGCTATTTTAAATGCCATAGAAACTCAAATGGCACCAGTTTCTGTGTGGACGGGGACCAGCTCCAAGCCCACAGGGCTTCATATACTCATCCTTTCAACTAATATTTTTATACCAGGGACCACATTAAATGCTTAAGATATACCGACTCTGCTAAAACCCACGGAATTCACTACCCTTGAGAATCTTAGGTTTTGTTAGAGAGAAATGAAAATTCGCCCGTTTATGGAGATCAACGTTTTGCTGAACGGTATGTGGTCAGCCCCTGGCAGATTTGTTAGCTGTGATGCCATTATGTTCAATAAAATCATCATGAAATAAGACCCTCACAGGTCTTACACTCTATCAGGTTGAAAATAAACACCAAGAAGGGAAGCATTCAGCCGGGGCCTGGTCCCCAGGAAGAAATGACAAGGACACAGCTTCCAGCCAGCAGCCAAGGCTCTGGGTACCAGTCACTCTTGCTGCAGATGAATAATCCAAAGTTAAACCACACTCAAATCACATGGCTGTACAAAGCCATAAAAAATAACAAAATACTGAATTCAGAATTTTATGAGGGGCCGGCTAAAAGCATTACCTGTTCATCCCCTAAGAACGCTAGCATTGATAGACTAAAAATAAACAGTAGCTCTGTTTTACCCATTTGGCAACATCCTCTTAAAGCATTATTCTCCTTTTTCCCAGCTTATTTTTTTAATAAGGAAACTACTCATACCAAAAGGGGTACACTTTTCCTATATTTATGAGCATCAAATTTTGCTAAGTGACATGGTGTCACCATGTGGCAGGTTAGTTGTGATGTCATTATGTTCAATCAAATTACAATGAAACAATGTGAGAGTCCCACTGATGACACTCTGCATTTCCTTAGAATAACACACTTGCAGAAAGAATAGAAGATAAGCTGATGCCATTGCCACTAGCTGCTTTTTCTTTAATGCTCTTTAACAGGCACAGCTATTATGCTTGTACATATAAAAAGAGTTCCTCTCAGAAACCTCTGCAAAATCTGAGAAACCCATAAAGGCATGATATATATATGCATTTACCTAAATCTAGCTAAGCTTCCACAAGCCTTTCCAAAAACGAATTTGCCAGAGAGTTCAAAGGCTTAGCCTCCCTCATTTTATTTGAGTTCGACTCACATTTTAAGATGGACTCCTTGCCCAGCCCTGTGTTGCCCCCCAAAGGATGTAAAAAGGAGGACACAGTCTCCATGCCGGAGGGAATACGTATTCTCAGTGCTTAAGAAACAATGCTCCCATTTAAACGTGAGATGCAGGAAAGGCACCCAGCAAGGGCCATGCCAGAACCAAGGGGGCATCGGAAAGTCAGAAAAGACTTTACAGAGGAGATCACTAAGCAGAGTCTGGAAGAGGAAGCAAAGAGAATTGAGTAAGAACATACCAAGCCGAGAGAAGGGACCGAGAAAGGACTGAGTCTATTCCAGGAGAATAAAGGTTAGGCTCCCAAGATGTGAGCACTGGGAGGGGAACTGTAGGCTATGCCTATGAACTGGGAGGTTATTATGGAGGGAATCGCCAATAGCTTTTAAGTAGAAGACTAGTAAAATATTACTTCCATACCTTTGTGAACAGTGGACCAGCAAAGAGCAAGCCTGACTAGCTGACTGTCATAACTCAGGCATAGATGGTGAGGCCTGGAGACAGAGTCCTCCACAGCCCTGCTGTGTCTCCAGCACAGAGGGAAACTGTTAACTGTTGTGTCCCCCAACGGATCTAGACCCAAACAGTTCATTCTCAATGGGTCTAAAGATTTTATAACCTCAGTTTGACTTTTAAGGAATCCAAAACGTATTCACAAAACATTCCAAAAAGAGTATAAATTAGTTCTTCTAAAAAGCATTTGAAATCTTGAAAGCAATGATTATTTTACTCCCTTTACCTTCTAACCTAAGGTTTCATTTTATACTAAAGAATGAATATCGGGGCACCTGGGTGGCTCAGTGGGTTAAGCCTCTGCCTTCGGCTCCGGTCATAATCTCAGGGTCCTGGGATCCAGCCCCACATCAGGCTCTCTGCTCAGTAGGGAGCCTGCTTCCCCCTCTCTCTCTGCCTGCTTCTCTGCCTACTTGTGATCTCTCTCTGTCAAATAAATAAAATCTTAAAAAAAAAAAAAAAAGAATGAATATCATCAGTTCTTAAGAGTGGGGGTAACATGGACAGTACGGGGAGGAGGCCAGTTAGCCTGGGTCTGCATAAGCAAAGGGAAGCAGATTAAGACAACTGTCCAAGTAATGCAAGACCCCCAAAGTTAGCTAATAGGTCAATCATAAAGAAATTCAACCCTGACATCTCATAAACAATACAGAGCCACTGCCTAAGTGCAGAAAATTTTAAGATATTTTTGACAACTCCATCTTTAAATCAGCAAGGCTATTAAGAAGCACTATAAAAAAGTTGTCATGTTTTTGAAAAAAAAAAGTATGATTTAATAATAAAAGTAATCTAGCCTAAATTTAATATTGAGAATTATAAAAGACCCAGAAGTAAAACTATCTAATTAAGGTTTCTATAATAAGTTACAACAAAGGACACAAATGACCTATTCTGATTAGCAATTTCTCCCATACCAATGGTCCATTAAAAATGTCATTACCCTTAACACACAGCTTGCAGTCAGATGGAATGACGTTCTATTGCAGAAACTTGGCCAGTCTCACACTTTCTCAGGACTTAACTATCCAGCCACTGAGGCTAGAAATCTAGAGTTATATTTTTATGCTTAAGCTACTCTTTATACCACTGCAATATGTCTGATTTTCATTTGTGCACACTAACCATGGAGATTCCTGTGCTACAATGATTCACCAGTTCGAAAGAGAAATTAAATGATGGATGTGGCAGCCTTCATAACACTTTCCAAACTCCAGGAGATAACAGGACCCAGAATGTGACGCTTGGCTCAACTCCATGACAGGAGGCACTCTGTCACCTCGAAATACGCTCAGAGCAGAGGCGGAAGCACAGTGAAAGGACCCAAAGCATGGTCCAGTCACAGGGGCTCCACCCCAGGGCATCCCTCCAATGGTTCCCTCCTCAGCGCTGGTCACATACCCCATCACCAACTTCCTGTGGATGGCATCTCAGAGACCTCCCTGTGTCATCCCTGCCTTTCCACTGGCACTGCCAACACAGCCGCTCCCACTCTCTCCCAGATCCCATCTTACTCAGTATGGCCCAGTGAGTTTTCCTGAAACAATATATTTTACAGAAAAAAAAAAGAAAAAAGATTATACTCTTTAGGATTTGGTTCAAAATCTCTCATGAGCTTGCTCCAACACAGCCTCTCGATGTATATATTAACCTCATTTTCCATGAATCAATCTTTTCTTCCACATACACTTCAGGATTCTCTTTTCCTCATCCAAGGTCTAGACCTTCCCACAGCTGCATCTTTTTTGCTTATTGCCCTCTCTTCCCATATATTCCAAACTTCCTCATCCAAATGCTCTTCACGCTTCAGTGATTACTGCCAATGCTACCTCCTCTGCCCATCCTCCCCTCAAAATGGCAGCCAAAAATCACCTCTTCCTATCTCGCACAATCCACCACTGTAATCTTCCAAGGGCAGCTTGGGAGCCTGATTTCTATTTACCTGACCCAAAGCAGGCACCACTTTGCAGAAGGTAAAACAAAGATTGCCACCTGCATCTGGCAAACCAGAGAAAACCGGTAAAAGAAACCAGTGCCCATTGCTAAGTGAAAGAAGTCAATGTATGTTTCTAACTGTACAACATTCTGAAGAATGCAAAACTATGGTGATGGTAAAAAGATCAATGATTGCCAGATGGAGAGAGGAAGGGAAGAGTAGGTAGAGCATAGAGGATTTTTAAGATGATGGAACTATTCTGTAGGACAGTATAATGGTGGAGACACATAATTACACATTTGTGGAAGCGCACAGAATGTACAACACCAAGAGGGAACCCTAATTTAAACTGTAAGTTTTAGGTGATAATGATGTGTCAACACGGGTTCATCAACTGTAACAAATGTACTACTCTTGTTTGACTCTTTGGCCTGGGGTCAACAACCAGAATGTTGACAATCAGGTGTGAGCCACCACATCCCTCTCCCCAGAAAACTGGATAAACCTACAAAAGTTCCTTCTACAACATGGCCAGATCCTTACATAATCACATTACTGTGATGCCCACCAGATAGCAATCCCTGTCCACGTGCACAGAGCTTCTAATCCAATTTTTAGACCCATCCCTAAATATGAATAAAGAGCCAAAGATAAGTAGACACTGGAGAAAAACTCCCATCTAAAAGAGACAAAATAAATAAAAGAACCCAGAATAAACAGAGACATAGAACAGGAAAAAAAGAAAGAAAGAAAGACGGATGGAAAACAATGGAGAAAGACTTTGCACTTAGGAAATAAACAGCAGAAGCTGTACTTGAACAACTAAGAAAAGTAGTATAAGCACAACTTTTTTAGAAGTTAGCACAGAAAGCAAAAGTTTAATGGGAAGACTAGAAGATGTAAGCTGAGGAAATCCATCAGGAAGCAGAACGAAAAGACAAAAAGAGAGGAGTTATGAAAGAAGAAAATAAAGGAAAAACAGAAAACTTATCAATTACCTAATGTAAGGAAAATTTCTAAGAAACAGAAGACACAATCATCCTGATCAAAAAGCCCACTAAGCACGCACCACAGAGACATACAAGGTAGCCAAACATGAGCCCTCACACGCCCTCCTTCTCAGGAAGTTACTGGAAGATGGACTATAGGAGGGAATAAACCAAGAAACCCCTGACATGAGGGATCAACCTCAAAAGTGGCGGACAGCATCCAGGAAACATGCGCTTGCACAGGAGAGAGAAGCAAAGGGACCTCGTGGGCATAAGGTCCAGGAGCTGCAGGCGATGGCTAGAGGGCAGGCCTAGAGATCAAGCAGGAGAAGGGAGAGGCCTCCAAAGGGACGGGGGAAAGACCAAGGGGAGGGAGGGAAGGACTTCTGGAGGGAGGGAAGGACTTCTCGATGTAGCTCTGCCATCTGTCAGAGCCTGGAAATAAAATCATGATAGATAAAATAAGAAATTAAATAAACAAAAATGCATTAACTCCAGGGGAGAAACACGCCTCATTGTTCAGTAAAGGAAATAGATTGTAGTCTCAGCTGGAAACAACAGCTACACTGTCATAATGATAAAAATACTGAGTACTAATTTAAAGAAAAATTGTAGCGGTGCCTGGGTGGCTCAGTTGGCTGAACGACTGCCTTCAGCTCAGGTCATGACCCTGGAGTCCCAGGATTGAGTCCCACATTGGGCTCCCTGCTCAGCAGGGGGTCTGCTTCTCCCTCTGACCTTCCCCTTCTCATGCTCGCTCTCTCTCTCAATCTCTCCTCTCTTTCAAATAAAAAAATAAAATCTTTAAAAAAAAAAATTGTTGGGGCACCTGGGTGGCTCAGTGGGTTAGGCCTCTGCCTTCGGGTCTGTTCATGGTCCCAGGGTCCTGGGATCAAGCACCGAGTCAGGCTGTCTGCTTGGCGGGGAGCCTGCTTCCCCGCTCTCTCTGCCTGCCTCTCTGCCTACTTGTGATCTCTGTCTGTTAAATAAATAAATAAAATCTTTTTAAAAAAATTGTAATTTAAGTCTACAGCGACAAAAGAGGGGCAAACCATGATGGGGGAGGGTAGTTAGGAGACCAGCCTCATTTTCCGTAGCAAAGAGTTCACAGATATCTTACATGTCAAAGCAGGACCCTATGAACATACCCGTGAGGGATGGAGACAGGAGAAGTAGCTAAGAGTTCAAACTGATTGTCACCAAGGCAAAAAGTTTTAGGTGGGGGATGGGGTCTCCCCAAGGGTAGAGAAAAACAACATATAGCACTAGTCAAATACTTAAATCATGTATATATCCTATTTTGATAAAGATAACTCTTGATTAAATAAATGAAGGACAATGTGCTTGGGGCTTTCAGACTACTCCTTTGCGAAGCTTAAATACCCTAAAAAAGGGGGTACTTGGGTGGCTCTGTGGGTTAAGCCTCTGCCTTTGGCTCAGGTCATGATCCCAGGGTCCTGGGATTGAGTCCCGTATCAGGCTCTCTGCTCAGCAGGGAGCCTGCTTCTCGTCTCTCTCTGCCTGCCTCTCTGCCTACTTGTGATCTCTCTCTCTGTCAAATAAATAAACAAAATATTAAAAAAAAAAAAAAAAAAAAAAGAAAAACTAAAAAAAAAAAAAAATGGTCCACACATGGTATTTTTTTTGCCCCTTGTTTTTTAAGTTTGAGAAATATGGAAAAAGCAGAAACAACAAAGAAGACATTCCAGCAGCAGAAAAGAGACAGGGCTTCTAAAGGAGCAAGCTCTCTAAGGAGGCAGGAGTAAGGGGTCTGGAACATGTGTACTCAAATTAGGCTAGGACAGACAGAGAGCTCACCCCTGCTGGTCAGGGGTGGAGGAGGGAGGGGACTGGAGTGCAAGGGAAAACCTTTTGGTTAGAGAGTCAAGGCACTGCTTGATAGTCTCTGTTTTGGGGATGAGTGAGCAGGCCAAGGGAAACCGTCAATATTTGAGAAGGTACCAGAAGGAAATGTTAAATTCAATTTGATCAAGTAAGTTGGATCTTAGAGCAGAAAGTGTTTGTGCTCAGTCATTCCTCTATGCTTCCAGATTTCATAACTCTTCCATAACATCTTCATACTAATACTTTAAATGACTGACTCTTCACTAAACTATGAATCCTCGAGAACGGTCTTAGCATTTGTTATGCAACTCATATGCACTGACCGCTGTGCCTGATGTGAAATGCATTTTTGTTCTATAGACATATAAATGTTTACCTTCAGAAACACAAAGATATCTCAACGTACCAATACACATATATTACATCAATACGCTTTTTATAAACCACGACAGTCAGCATTTAATAATTTTACTGTGCAGTTTAAAAATAATACCTAATGTCCTTCATGGATAGCCCCTCCCCCCAAAAAAATTTTATTTAAGTTCAAATTTCCATCTGAAGCTGTCTCTCTTTGACCGCATGTAACACCGAGAATCTGTTTGGGATGATGCCCATACTTTGACCCAAGTCAGATCATCAAGGAAGACTACATGAACCTATGCCTAGCTCATGGGTTCTAAATTAAAGTTTAGGAACAGTCACAGTAAGTTTTAAAACAAAGATTCCATAGTTGGAAATCAGTGCCTGCCCTGTCATATAACAAACCTAAAGACTTTATGGTTTGAGATATTATATTATTGATTCAGAAAATTAATTTTAAGTACAGGAGATCTCTGTTCATTAGTACTTCCTAGTATTTCAACATACTCTAATTTTATATTCTTTCCAAAAGAGAAATACAGCTATTCACTAAGAAAAGCATAATGTGGGGCGCCTGGGTGGCTCAGTGGGTTAAGCCGCTGCCTTCGGCTCAGGTCATGATCTCAGAGTCCTGGGATCGAGCCCCGCATTGGGCTCTCTGCTCAGCAGGGAGCCTGCTTCCTCCTCTCTCTGCCTGCCTCTCTGCCTGCTTGTGATCTCTCTGTCAAATAAATAAATAAAATCTTTAAAAAAAAAAAAAAAAGAAAAGAAAAGCATAATGTTAATACTAATTTTTTTTAAAAAATTCTTCTTTCTTCTCCCCTACATTTAAGCCAATTTCCTTGATAATTTCCAACACCTTCTCTATAAAACATTTCAAATCTACCTCAAACGGATTCAAGGGGGAGAGGAAGAGTTATAAATAAGTAAATACAAACAAGAGTTCTGGTCATTCAAATCTTTTACTAAGTTTAGAGGATGTTTTTGATAGCTATTAAAATTCTTCTTGCCACATTAATATAGTAGAGAAAATTAATTTGAGAAGTCTATCTCAAATGCCAGATTATGGCAATAAATCCTAATATTTAGTTTTACAAAGCAATAAAACAGAGAATTACAATTTTCTGGATGAATTAAGCTAATGAACGATTTAGGACAAAATGCAGATTAGGACACCTGCACATGCTTTTCCATAAATCCCACAAAGTTTAATTTGATCAACTAAGGTTGTTTCAGCAATATCATGTAACACAGAACAACCAAACTACCATCGCCATAATTTCATCCTTTCAGCTTCTCAAAAACTTTTTAGAAATCAATTCCCAAAAAAATGCATTTTATAGGATAGTAAGCTATCCTGATAATGGTACTACGGTTAATTCTACCTTTAAAGTCATAGAAGCCAAATCAACTCAGTAGCCTGTAAGAACTTCTAATTTACAAAGGCATGCAAAAGCATCTTCTAATATACCTGATTTTGACTTCAGGATAACCTGAATGGTATGTCCATCGTTGGTGACTTCGCAGTCCCGGCACACCACATAATTTGGGGAGAGGCGGACATCCAGCAGTGAGGGGTCATATCTAGCTTCTCTTGAGTTTAAATTAATGGGGGACTGGTATTCCCCATTAGCATCAGGAAACACCAAGCCCCACTCAACACCTAAGCACAAAATAAAGCAAATTTAGAACATGTTATAAAAAAGTTCCAATAAAATTCAACGCATAAAAGCTGATTTAGACACTGTTTATGATCCTTGACATTATTAAGGTTACGACTATTGTTTCTCTACAGATGAAATATGGTAAAGGTGTACGAATTTCTGCACTCATATTTTCAATGATTTAATGCTACCAAATATCATATACAAAGGGCTGTACTAACAAAATATTCTGTCTTCGTCCACATATATGTAATAATATATAACTCTACGAAATTTAGGTCATCTCGAAGTGATTGAAAAAGAATCAAGAGTTCCACAAAAATTTCCTCTGCTCATTAGTTCAATTACATGCAGTCCCTGAGAAATACCTGAACTTCTGAACTTGCTTGACGAGAGCCAAAAACCATAAATCTGATCCTAGTGAATAAACCCTCTTCTCAGAAATGCAAATACAGCAGTAGAGAAGTGGGCATATCCACATATACCCACACCGCTATTGTCCTACAATATATACATATATATATTCTCTTGGCATGTTTTATAAAGTTATAAATTCCCCATTTGTTTCACCATCAGCATCAGCGGTCAAAACTATTTCCATCTTCTAGGATAAATGCAGCCAACAAAACTTTTTTAAAAAGTCAACCCCTTCCGACCAAGCCCGCTGATCAGGCTTGAAATTTAGGACTTCTTTAGCAAGAGTTGAACACCGTTCGCATCCTTCACGGAAAGACTAGCGGCGAGAAGGCTTTCTCCCCGCAGGGTCCTCACAGCAAGCAAGAACCGAGCAGTTTCGGTAACACTGGGTGCCCAAGGTGCTGAGTAAAATGCAACGCTGCTCCTCGCCGGCACTCAGGGCACACAAGGGTTAGAGGCGCCGCGTAAGGCTGGCCCTCCGCGTGGCCGCAAGTGCCAACTGCTGCTGCCCGGCAGGACCGACCGGCGCCCTGACACGCGCGCAGGCGGCGGGCACGCTCTCTCTGCCTGGAGCCACTTCGGCCCCCAGTCGGGCCTGGGGAGCTGGAAAGCGACAGAGACGCACGTGGGAAAGAGGGGCCGCGGCGGTGCTGGGCGCGCGCGAGAGCCGCAGCGACTCGGCGGGACGCGCACGCGGCGGGACGCGGGACCTCGGACAGCCCGCCCGACTCGCGGCCGGTTACCTTCTTCGTAGCCCCACTCCACCCCCTCCTCCTCCTCCTCTTCATCCTCCTCCTTCTCCGGGAAGGCGACGGAATCTTCGATGAAGCTCAGGTCAGCCATGGGGAAAAGGCCGTGGGTCCCCTCGGCGCTCTCGCCCGCGGAGCCCGCTGGGCAGCAGGGAAGCGGGCAGGAGTGGGAGTGGGCGCGCGTGGAGGTGGGAGACCGACCAGAAGTCCGTGAGGGTGCGAGCGTACGGCTGTGTGAGTGTGAGCGCGCGCGTGGGGGTGTGAGCGCGCGTGCGGGCGCGAGGCGGGCGCGGGCTGGGCCGGAGTTTTCAGGCGGCCGGGGCGGGGAGCGCGCGCGCCCCGAGTCCCGGCGGAGCGCGAGGGGAGCCGTAGCTCCAGGAGCGGCAGTCGGCGGGTTATAAACCCGACCGGGGCGTGTCTGGTACGGGAGGATCCGCCCCCTTCGGCGGCCGGCAGGAAAAGGACCTGGAGCTACTGGCCCCACCAGGGAAACTGCGGAAGCCCGGTCACCGTACCTGTGGGGTGGGCTCCCCACTGCCGGCTCTCCCACGCTTACCTTCCAGAAGCCCGCGAGTCGCCCAGGGACCCGTGTGTGTAGGCCCTAGACCCGGGGCTTTCTAGCTTATTTACTTTCGGCTTTACTGCAGGAAATACAGAAAGAAAAAAAAAAGCGAAGGTGGGGGTTTCAGGAAGGAGAGAGATTAATAGCTATGCGTAAAGGACAGGGCTGGGAAGACCCTGTAAGACGTTTCCCACTCTGAATTTTTATTATTGGCTATTTACTTTATCATCGTCCTTAAAGGACGGTGGAAAGTTGAAATGGAAAAATTTCCAAGGAACTTGTAGTTCCTAAAACATAAGACAAAAATGTTTCAATCTAGATAAGCAGATACAATTTGGGGATTCCCCCCCCAAAAATATCTCAAAGGCAATGACAAGCAATAAAGAAAGGATGTTTGGTTTTAGTTTCAGAGTCTGGGGTGCTGCTACAGGAACAGCTTGACCTGTACACAGCTCCCAAACGCCTAATGAAATCGTGTAAATAATGAAATGCACACATTGCATAACAAACAGAACTTTCCTGATCTAAAGAGGTAGCATTGTTACCTCTAAAACATGTTTCCCAACGACTTAATGCCCTAACCCCCGTGTTGCAATACGTTTTAAAAGCCCCAGTTTATAACCCCTGACCAGGTTAATTCCGCATTTTTAAAAGCTCAGATTTGGACCTCAAGCAGAATTTGTTTTTATAAGGCCAGGGCACGTACCGCAACGTCTGTTAGCAGTTTGCATTGCCGGTTCATAAATCATCTCATCTTTATGAATGCTTCATTCCTCATAGGATGGAGATGCTCCTTCTGGGGATTTTCATGTTCTGTGCTCCTAGCATTCACTGGCTGCTCAGCCCTCTACTATGTAAAAAAGGCATTTAACAGGTTATTAGAAACTACTCCAGAAAGTGGATTGAGATTGAGGGTGGGGGGGCCTAAGTCAATCAATTCTGACACTTTCTGGAACATTTAGCAAAAGAGGTGAGAACTATCGGTCAGCTTTAGCTTTGAGGATTCCAAGCACTCATTAAAAAAATTAATAATAATAAAAATAAAAAACTCCCCCTTAAGGTAGGTAAAAAGTTATGAGGACTTGAGCCACAGTTTAACAGAAATGAAATTCATTCTTCACTCACTGCCTTTTGGGTGTTCTTTAGTGGATATCCTCTCTCTTCTGTTCCTTAATAAGCCTGAGATTGACAGAAGTATAAGTCTACCCTAAACCTATAGTTTTTGAAAATAGTAAGCACTACCCAAAGTATTAACCATTTTCACTAAAGTTCTTCTAAAAGGAACATTTCATTTATTTTTCTGTTGTTGAAAACTGTTTCACAATCTTGAAATTTTCATTAAAGTTTCTTTCTAGAAGTGTATTCACACATTAATCAAATGCTGCAGCTAATGGAACCTATAGAAAATAATAAAATCATCTTGCCACCCTGGGCTCATCAGGAATGTCCATTCTCCTGGCCCAAACATGAATAGATGCCACACTGTAACCATTGTGTGACCACCATTTCATTTAAAGTATTACATGAATTACAGAGATGTTTACCAAGCCAGAGGACAGCAAAATCACCATGGCAAAGAACTCAATGTTCCCTGAGTAGTAAATGGTGTGCCATATTTACTGCAGACAGGCTGCAAGATTGAATTACCAATATTGAATTTTGCAGCTAATAGACCATTCTGTATATAGCCAACAATATATCACTATTCATAAATGTAGTTAACCACTACGCAAACATATGTTTACCCGTACTTGTTCTTTCTAAATTATTCAACGTCTTGTGTATAATGTATCCACTGCAAGCCTAGGATACCCTACCCAGCAACATATGAACCATTCCACAGTGCAGTCAATTAACAGCCTTAATTGCTTTGAGACTGTGTGCTTCAGATTTCTGCTAATTAACAGCTCTTTAAGACCTTCTCTTCTCAGGTCCCTGTACTATATTATCGCTAAAGATGGAATTTCTATTTCTAGTTATTATAAGGTATCTGTCACCATAAAACCTAAACACACAGACCTGAAGATATAGGCCAATTCGTTGATTTATAAACTAGAACAAGCACACCCAAATCTAATATCAGAGAATCTAAAAATATTCATGCTCTCTATTATGAACATAAGTACTCCACATATCCCCATATGCAATTTTTAAAATATTTCAACCTGATATCATATTAGATTCCTTTAACTTTCTATTGCTTGCTTCTCATGTTTCCATAACTGAGGTCAAACCTCATCAGTAGAACAGTTCATTAAAACTAAGCTTATATAACTGATTACTATTTAATACTAAGAAAATAGGAATACCTAAAAGGGACAAACTTATCTAGATGTCACAGGGACAAAGAGACACTGAGATTGCTTCACACACCCTTCTCCTCCCAGTCTTTTCCTATCCTTTGCCTACCTTTTCAAGGCTTTCTTCTTGTGCTGGTGAGTTTCGGCCCCGCAGTAGTCGCAAACAATTATTACTCTCTTCTTTTGTGTATCTTATGCTCTGGGAGCACCTCAAGGACAGAACTAACATAGTTATGTCAAATGGCTTCTAACCAGATTGTGTAAATTTCTGAATTTCAAAAATGAATCGTATATCTTCACGTGCACTGCTCTGTATTGTGCACTATGGAAGACCCCAAAGTGAATAACACTCCTTCTCCCTGCAGGGAATTCACACTTCTCTTGGCGGGGGCGGGGGGGGGATCAATAATTAACTATAATAAAGGCAATATATTTAATAGTGATGCTAAGGAAGATGAGATTCATATAGATGGGAATGATGAAGCAAAGTTTCTTGGAAAAGATGGCTTTTAAGGCAAATGCAAAAGGATGAGTTGGCTTTAGAGCACAGTGAGTGAGCAAACAGCATTTCAAGCATCATCAAGTAATGATGCCAAATCATGGAAGTGCTCATTGTGGATCCATTTCTCCATCTCTGTGACCTGCCAAGACCAATCTAGATTACTCAAAAAAAAAAAAAAAAAAAAGTGTCCTTCAATGGGATTATGTCTGAAGTAAGACATTTCTTTGGTTTAGTTTGTTAGTCTGATTTTTGTTTTGTTAGTAAAGACATTGCTAACCTTAAAAACGAAGTAGTCACCTATTTTACCAGCAGAAATAGGTTTATTCAGGAATATCAGAGAATTGCAATTTGGAACATGTAAGCTATGGCAAAACCAGAGGCAAGTCCAGCAAATAAAGGAAAGAGCTATTATTTTATGGAAAAGAAGGAGGCGGTTGGAAGGGGTTGTTTTGAATGAAAGCCCATTGGAGAAAAATAAGAGTTAAAGGTGATAATCGTTTCTCATTGGCTGAGTTGCAGGGGTGGTTCATTTCTTACAGGGGATACAATGGACATCATTCCCTATTGGGGCCTGTAATTGTTGATTCTTTCCTGTTGACCGTTCTTTTGTTCAAGTCTGAATTGACAATTCTTTGTGTAATAGACATTTGAGAGATAAGGCTCCCCAATTCTGTGCTTCCCCCTCTGACCTCCCAACTCCATTCTAGTGAGGCTTCCCTTTATTGAGTTTCACAACATCAAACATTTCCTCATTCTGTACATTTTGATTTCTGAAGCTTTCAAGCTTTGCTGATAAGGCAAGAAGTTTAATTCTTTCATATTTTTTCTTATCAGATTAATCTCATATTTTGCCTGCTTACAGTTCTGTTTATGAATCTATTTTAGTTTTACCTCTTCTTGGTCTTTGCCTTCTGAACATCAACTTGGAGTCTTCAGGTTTGGTGTAGCTGTGACAGATTTTTTTATCATTCCTGTCATTCACTGCCCCTCTCTATGAGATTATACTTCACCGACTAAATAGGACCTGCTTTGACCAATTGAATACGGGTAGATGGGCACCAGCCACTTCCAATAGAAGCGTTAGAAGTTGTCATGTGGTTCTACCATCCTGTTTGTCCCTCTTTCCCCAAATTACCCAGTCCAAGAAAGGCCCTGCTTCTTCAGTCACTCTGGATCCTGACATAACGAAGAACCATAGATCAGAGCCACAGGCAACCAGAATTTGACATGTCATGTCAGTGAGAAGTAAACCTTTGTTTTATAAGCCACTGAAATTTGGGGATACTCTGTTACAGCAGCTTAACCTAATACAACCTAGCTGTTATAGTAGCCCATCAGGTAAAGGGGAGTTCAAGGGTAATTTTCATTTCCTCAAATGCTTTTTTCATCTGCCTTTTTCTTTCACATGAAAGTATCTCTCAGGGCGCCTGGGTGGCTTAGTTGTTGTCTGCCTTCAGCTCAGGTCATGATCTCAGGGTCCTGGGATCGAACCCTGCATGGGGCTCCCTGCTCAGCAGGAAGCCTGCTTCTCTCTCTGCCTCTGCCACAACCCCTGCTTGTGTTCCCTGTCTCGCTGTCTCTTTCTCTGTGTAAAATAAATAAATAAAACCTTAAAAAAAAATCTTTAAGTACTTTAAAAAAAAAAAGAAAAAAGAAGTACCTCTCTGGTCTGCAGAGAAGCAGTCTCAAGTGGGGCCCTTAGCCCACCTTACAAAGGTTTTAGAACCCCTGGCCCTAAGTAGGGTCCCCACAGCCTTACCACACAGTGAGAAAGCCCTTATCCCTTGGAAATGCCCATCTGCTCTGAGTAAACATGGGCTGTAACTCCCTTCACTTCTGAGGTCATATCGCTTAGGCATAGGGCCCTCCATCTAGCACCAAAATAACAAAGGCTACAGTTGGGAGGTGAGATCATTACAGTGATACTTCTCAAATCTACCTGTATTAGGAAGCAAAACTTTTCTTAGGGAACCTTCCTAGTGTTCTGCCAAATGGAACTCCCACTCACACGGTTAAAGCGCTTCCATATACCGTGTCCAGATCTCCAGCCCTGAAATTATGATTTTGTTTGAAATACATATTTTATTGCTACCTCCTCCTCCAATTGATGATAAGCCCCAAGAGCAAAGGATTCGTCTTATTCCTCTTTGTATTCCCCTCATGGTAGGCACTTAGGAATTCGCTTCCCTGTGCCAGCAGCCATATGGTGACCTGATTAGCCTTTATAAATATATTAGTGCAATAAAAATTATGATTGCAAGGTAGAAGCTTTCAGGGTACAGTGGGGCCACAAAAGAGGAAGTGATCCAGGTCTACTTGGCGGCAGGTGGGTCAATAGGGGCTTTAAAGGAAGTGATATATATATATATATAAAGGAAATGACATATAAACGGTCTTGAAAGATAAATAAGTGCTCTTTGACCACCGAAGGGAAGAGGAAAGAAGGTACAAAGGACATACTAGTCAAAAGGGTAAATAAACGCCAAACACTCAAATACAGAAGCCAGCAAGACCTCAACTATTCTTTTTCTAGAAGATTTTCTACGGTTAATAAAAATGCGAAATGACACATTCAAATAATGTGTCTATGTTCATCTTAGTGATTTTTTTTTAAAAGCCTCAATAATCTCGTGACGTAGAGTAAAATACACAGTAGGTGATACGCTTATGTGAGAACATAGTATTGACGGAACAGTACTAAAAATATACTGAGCCATTTTCAACATTGAAAGGCGACACAGTGGCCAGCTTGTATCAGTGTCTTGGCCACACCCATACTTTAGTTCCCACAGCAACTGGGACACCTTTCTGCCTTACAATATGCTGTTTAGCTGTAGGAGATAAAGGGATGCCTGTTATGCAAGATAACAAACCAATTCATAGGAGAGTAATTATTTGAGCACTGTGGAGGTCTCCAAAGATGGCCGCCACAATTCTTGCCCTCCTGTAGACACATGCCACCCTCCCATTCGAGGGAGGAGGCTATTTCCCCTCCCCTTAAGTCAGAGCCTCCTTTGTGACTTGCTTTGTCTGACAGACTGTGGTGGAGTGACCCTGTGCAATTTGGGGCTTAGCCTTCAAGAGGGCTGGGCAGTTCCTCTCTTGCTCTCAGAAACTCGTCTGCATGGAAGAAACCCTCC
Organism: Enhydra lutris kenyoni; assembly: GCF_002288905.1. Lineage (NCBI taxonomy): Eukaryota > Metazoa > Chordata > Mammalia > Carnivora > Mustelidae > Enhydra > Enhydra lutris. Next base: position 6,518,441 of record NW_019154125.1, on the reverse strand, counting down.
TATCCTGAGCGTGCGCCGTGCTGCGAGGAAGAGCAAGGGAGGCGGGTCATGACATTTGGGAGGAACACAGAGGCATAAGCGTAGGGGAAAAGCCCTTCCGGGCCTTCCAGCCCAGCTTAGCTACCAGCCGAATGCTGCCAAGTGAGTGACCCCACCTGATGGTAGGTGTAGCGGGAAGAGACCCTGCCTGAACTCCTGGCTCCAGAACTATGAGAAGTCATAAATCGTTGTTTTCAGCCAGGAAGCTCTGGAGTGGTTTATCGCACAGCATGGATAAGTGAAACAAGCACTTAACCTATGTAGCAGATTCTACGCAAAGCATTTCCCACGCTGTTTCCTTTCATTCTCCTAAGAGTATCAATATTGCTCATTTTCAGGTGAGAAAAAAGGCTCAGACTCATCTGTGGCCACAGACAGAGGTGGTGGGTGACCAGAGGTCTGTCTCTGGAACCCAGGCTCTGACCTGCCACACTGACTGCCTTTAGAGTTGGTGAACTCAGGTAATACACCACCAGGAGAATGTTGTTTGCAGGAACAGGTGAGAATCAAGCAGGGACGCCTGGGTGGCTCCGTCGGTTGGGCATCTGCCTTCGGCTTACGTCAGGATCTCCAGGTCCTGGGAGGGAGCCCGCATCAGGCTTCCTGCTCAGTAGGGAGTCTGCTTCTCCCTCTGCCTCTCCCCACTGCTCATCCCTCTCTCTCTTTCAAATAAATAAAATCTTAAAAAAAAGAATCAAACACCAAGTGAAATGCATACGCCAGCCCTCTTGCCTTCCACCTCTGAGCAAACTGGGAGATATCCTGGGCCAGTCTTGGCAGCTGGGGGGTCAGGAATGCTCACAGGGGAAGGGTAAAGGGAGCTTAAAAAAAAAAAAAAAAAAGAAGCAGCTTGGAAAAAGAGACCTACAACAACTGAAACTTTTTTTAAGTATGATAGACTTTATTTTGTGAACTATTTTTTAATTCCAAAAAGGATTAAGGAGAAAGTACAAACAATTGCCATCTACCCTCTTCTGTACACCAATTTCCCCGTTATTAGCACCCTGCGTTCCTGTGGTACATCTGATACAAAGATAATGAGCTAATAATATGGACACATTGTTATTAACTACAGCCTATAGGTTACATGAAGGTTCACTCTTCCTGTCCTACATTCCATGTTTTAAAGTGTGCATAGGTATAAAAAAGGGAATCGGTGGCTGGAACTCCATGTTGAAGAGATTTGCTCCTAACCCAGCCCTGGTCTGCAGCCTTAGCCCACCTCGGCTTGTTCCTTTGACCTCTCCCTTCTCTGTCCTTGTGGCCCGTTTGTTCAGCCCCTTCTCTAGCTCTTATGTCTCCCGGCACATGGTCCACAGCTTGGCTTCAAGAACTCAGGCTTACCCAATTCAGACTAACAACCCAGGAATAGATGTCTCTTGGTGGACTGCAGCGTCCTCCCTCCTTAGCTGGTGATTTACTAATCACCCATTATATATTAAGTATACAACGTGATTTAGCCATTAATTCATAATATGACAAAAGGTATTTTTTAACAGATGAAGAAACTGAAACTCAGAGAATTAAGTGGTTTAGGCATGACCCCACAGCTAACCAATGGAAGAATTAAAATCTGAACCAAGTCCAACCAGCTGTACAGACAAAGCTTTTTCGATAACCCTCTCCCACCTCTCACTCAGAGCCAAGCTTTAGCCACTATTGTAGCAAAAAGCCCATTCAAAATCTCATTAGTTATTCATCCTTTCACGTTTGCAACCAGCTCTCAATGGGATATGAATTAAGTGCCTACTTAGCAACCTAAAATGCTACCCATCAAAGACAAAAAGCGTTCAAGATGTTTTATATTAAATATTTCTATTTCATAAAGAGTTTGTGTAATGAGGAGGAACCAGGGGCGCTAATGAAATACACAAAGCAATAAACATTTCTAATGCTAATGGAGCACAGCGTGTTTACATTGTGATTGGAACCCCATTGATCAGACTTCACCAAATATTGTTTTTAGCATAATTATCAGTGGTGGAAGAGAAAGTGTAGTTTGGTTCTGAGTACATGCCAAGCACTAAACAAGACTAAGCACTTCACTGGGCCTTAATTACTTAAGGGGCAGTAACATACAACATTGTGACTTGATATTCCCACCTTGACAAAGGAGATAACAGAAAAATAGACTAAAACTTCAACATAAGAGAGTTCGGTGAGACACAATGACTATCAAACAGTAAGAATTGCTGCAAGTTGTCCTCTCCAAAAGTCTGATGGAAACCTTTCTCTCATTAAACATATTATTATTATTAACATTTAATGTTGAAAATATAGTAGAGTAGATTAGAGTATAATGGTTTTGTCACTAAGTTTTGATCTTGATCAGATTATTCAACCTCTCTTTGCCTCAGTCTCCTCATCAAAGAAATGGGAACACTAATAGTACCAAACCAAGAGGGTGATGGGATGATTAAGTTCATATAGATAATGTACTTAAACTAGAACAGTCAGCTCACCTAGAATGCTTGTTTTGGAAATGCAAATTTGTTCTAATGCAAGTGGTTTGTGAGGAACAATTTGAGCACAACAAGACTTTCCTGCTGCTTATACAGTTTTGTCTGTGCGAAATACAAGACTAACACAGAAAACTACACCCGGGTAAACTGAGCTGTGCAGAGAATACACTAAATGCACACGTGCACCCATCAGGCATCCATAGCTACGTTAGTTCGCCGCGCATCAGCAGCCAAGCCATCCTCATCTGATGTGACCACGGTCCGTCAGATTTCAAGGAACCTTCCTCCCACCCCTTCACAGTAACTCACAAGCTACAGCAAACATCAGTCTTTTCCAAGTTCAAAAGCCACACTTATTTTAGCACTTCTTAATCTCTGAAATGTGTAAAAAACTACCACCTTATTACATTCCATCGTTTTTTTTTAATGTGTCACTGATGAAGTTTTTGAGTGTTGTGCCCCGAAGCTCATTTTCTCCATGAGCCCTGTGAGGGTCACTGCCAATTTTGCACAGCACATTGGTCTTTAAGAACATGTGTGTCACATTTATAGCAAAACTGACTCTACCTTGCATGTAATAAACTCTCAAATAATGTAATTATCATGGTGGTAATTATAAGAAACTGACATTTAGTGTGTATGACCTGGATATTTTTTAGATCATTTTATGTTTGAGTTAATTTGATTATTATCATTAGTAGTTTGATTACTATCTATATTATTATTAATAGTAGTTACTATTATATTCCTAGTCAGGAGTGGTCTTTATGTCTTGCATATTCGTGAGATTGCCCAAAGCATGTAAAACAATAAAAGAACAGTCCATCACTTAAGGATTTCAAATGTATTGCAAGTCTTAGGGAATTGACCATATCCCTTTGGGACCAAAGATTAAAATAAGACCTGCTGGGGCGCCTGGGTGGCTCAGTGGGTTAAAGCCTCTGCCTTCGGCTCTGGTCATGATCTCAGGGTCCTGGGATTGAGCCCCATATCGGGCTCTCTGCTCAGCAGGGAGCCTGCTCCCTCCTCTCTCTCTGCCTGCCTCTCTGCCTACTTGTGATCTCTGTCTGTCAAATAAGTAAATAAAATCTTTAAAAAAAAAAAAATAAGACCTGCTGATAATCAGTAGGTGACTCTAGGTATTTGACTTCAGGGTAGTTTGGTTCTAGACAACTCTATGTATTCTAGACTGGTTTTCAATAAGTCTCTTTAACCAATAACCACATAGATGGGGTGGGGGGCAGGGGTGAAGGTTGATAATTTATATTTCAGATACAAGGGAAGTAGAAAGTAATCAGTAAGTATACCAGAGGAGCTGAGGTAATGGGAAGAAAACAAGAAGATCACTTGAGATGTGAATTTTTACACACTTTCTGTCCTACTTCTTAGGCACTTTCAAAACCCAAGTCACATGTGAGCAGCCCTCAAGGACACAAATACCAAGTGCTGACTCTCTTTCAGGAGGTCCATCAGTACTGCAAGTATATCGCTCTCCATAAGCATTAATGACTTCAATGTGTCCTTTCATTCAACCATTCATTCATTGAGGCAGCATTTATTTTAAAGATTTTTTTTAAGATTTTATTTATTTATTTGACAGACAGAGTTCACAAGTGGGCAGAGAGACAGTCAGAGAGAGAGGAGGAAGCAGGCTCCCCGCTGAGCAGAGAGCCCGATGCAGGACTCAATCCCAGGACCCTGAGATCGTGACCTGAGCCAAAGGCAGAGGCTTAACCCACTGAGCCACTCAGGTGCCCTGAGGCAGCAATTATTGATTAACTACTCGATGGTAGATTCTGTCTAAAGGCTTGGGATACCATGATGAATGGTGTACCCATATTCAGAATGCCTCTAGTAATGACCTTGAGAAACAGTCCTTACAAATCATGGTATGACCCTTGGGGAAGATCCCAGAGATGAGGTGCTTGTAGGTTTCCCACAGAGCCATCAGCAGGGAAAGACCAGTCTACGTCAAAGGACAACTGTGTGTGCCCTCATTGTGAAAAGAACCAACATACACACATAGTGCCTAATCCACATTATACTTTGATGAAGTTGACAAGAGTAGCATTCCCCTCTATGAAAGACAAAAATATGATACTATAAAAATATCAACTCACAAGGGCGCCTGGGTGGCTCCGTGGGTTAAAGCCTCTGCCTTCAGCTCAGGTCATGATCTCAGGGTCCTGGGATTACGCCCTGCATTGGGCTCTCTGCTCAGCAGGGAGCCTGCTTCCTCTTCTCTCTCTCTGCCTGCCTCTCTGCCTGCTTGTGATCTCTGTCTGTCAAATAAATAAATATAATCTTTAAAAAAAATTGTTTAAAAAAAAAAAGTCTAACCACACAAAATTTATCATGAACTATAAATACTCGCAGTTGTTTTCAATAAAAGAACAGTCCATCATTTAAGGATACTATTTTGCATAATGTTTCTTCTTTGACTCCCTATTCTTGGATGGATTTGAGGACAGAGAAGCTGGTAGGCACACAGGTAAAGGAAGACTCCATCAGTGGGGATATGTGACTCTTTTCCTAGGCTAGGAACTGACTGCAAACCTATCTTATTTATGTATCATTGCCTTGCTAGTGTCTAGTAGTTTCCCAGCTTATGGTTTCCCGGCAGCTCAATAAATTTATAAACTGATGACTTTAAGGCACAGCTTCTCCTGCTACAGAGTTACAAAATAGAGCAAAGACAAAGACTTATGACCCCAGAGAATCTAACTCTCCTGGGAAGGCTCCTCATACGATGGCGAGATTTCCACTAAAAAGACATCGAGAAATCTCTTTTGCCCATTTCAAACGTCTTTCATAACTTTTGACAGACAGAAGAGCCTTTGCAGATCCCTCCATTTTAAAGGCAGAATTCAGGGGCACCTGGGCGGATCAGTCATTTAGGCGTCTGACTCTTGATTTTGGCTCAGGTCATGATCTCAGGGTCCCTGCTAGGCCGGGAGCCTGTTTAAAATTCTCTCTCCCTCTTCCCCTGCCCCTCCTCCTCCTCTCTCTCTCTCTCTCTCTCAAAAAAAAAAAAAAAAAATGCTGCAAAAGACAAATTTAGAGAGGTCATAAGATTTAACCCCTGCCCCAAGCTTACACCCTCAGTGTCTCAGTTCTCAGGTCTCTTGATAATGCTTGACATTTTTTTTTTTTTTAACCACAAAGTTGTATTTTATTCACATAACTTCTTACAAAGGACATTTTATACGCTTGGGAGGCTAAAAATTACAACTGCTTTTCCCACAAGACAACTGCCAAATTATCACACTCTTGGGTCCTTAATGATATAGTAACATTACACCACTTTTAGAAAATAAAAGGCAATTTGGGGACACCTGAGTGGCTCAGTCGGTCAAGAATCCAACTCTTGATTTTGGCTCAGGTCAAAAGGTTTGACATTCTTTCTGCTTTCTGTAGTAATGTCTTTTGGCATTTCTCTGTATCAAGAAACTCTCAACCTAGAACTCAAGCAAGCTTCTCTTCTTTTTTCCCACTGGTGCCCCCTAGGTTTCCAAGTTTCTCAGACAACACTTTCTTGGAATCTCTTTGCAAAGGCTGTAGAGGTAAGAGTTCCTTTGTAATCCATGGAGTCATCCCAGATACTCAAAACACAATGAAAAATCCAAATACTTCCAGCAGCCTCTCTAGTAGTTTCACCATTGATTTTTCGAATAGACTCATGTGTCTCTAACAGCTGCAGAGCTGAGTATTATCATACTACAATGAAGTCTTCTTCTTAGAAGTACAGAAGTACTTTTGAGTACTTCTTACAGTCATCCCAAGTGAAAAAATTGTATGTTATTTCTGCCAGGAAAGAAAAAAAAATCCTAGCTCATGTTGTGACCCAGAAAAGGAATCTCTCGTAGTAAAACGAACTTAGGAGAACAGTACTAGGGAACAGTCAGATGACGACTTAAATGCTATTCTAACTTATCAACATGATTCTGCAGATTGAATATGAATGATGCAAAAACATTCTTTTCAATCCCATTCAGAATACCCAAAACAGTGACTGTAGTCTGCATGAAAAACTAAAATAATGGCCCAAGATCAGTTGTATCTTCGGAAGAATTCTTTTAAATGAATTAACAATGGTTTTAAACTACAGGAGAGGGTCAGAGCCAAGAATCATAGTTTTTAAAAGCTCCACCAATTAATATCAATATACAGCTGGGCTAAAAATCACCGGGCTAGAGCAAACCTTCACAAAACCAACCCACAAGTGTCTCCAGTTTCTCCAGAGATGTCACAAAATTCTAAAAAGTTATTTAAATAAATTCAATGTTAAACCTATTAACAGATCTAAGAAAACCATATCTTTTTTTTTTTAAAGATTTTATTTATTTATTTGACAGAGATCACAGGTAGGCAGCGAGACAGGCAGAGAGAGGCAGAGAGAGAGGAGGAAGCAGGCTCCCTGCTGAGCAGAGAACCCGATGTGGGGCTCGATCCCAGGACCCTGGGATCATGACCTGAGCCAAAGGCAGAGGCTTTAACCCACTGAGCCACCCAGGTGCTCCCTAAGAAAACCATATCTTACACCAGAGTAGGGGAAGGGAAAGGGCAGGAGCAGCAATGAGCACATTCTGAGCACCAAGTATGAATCAAAGTCTATGAGATTTATTTGCTTCTTTAATCTTCATGACAACTTTGCGATGTATACAGATGAGGAAACTGAGGCTCAGAGAGTTAATTTAACTTTGCCAACATGATAGAAGCAATTAGCAGTGAAATTAGAACATGCATGTACAGGGACACCTGGGTGGACCTGCCTTCCGCTCAGGTCATGATCCCAGGGCCCTGAGGATCGAGTCCCACAGTGGGCTCCCTGCGCCTGCTTCTCCCTCTGCCTGCCCCTCACCTTGCTTGTGTGTGCGTGCTTTCTCTCTCTCTCTTTCTTTCTCTCTCTGATAAATAAATAGATAAACAATATATTTTTTTAATAAATAATATCTTTTTAAAAAATATGCGCACACAATTTGCTAGCTTCAGAGATTGGTGTTGCTTTCTTACTCCAGTAATAGAACATTGTAACTCCAGAAATACATGGATAATTAATAAATAGCGGCCGCTTGATTGTTGAAAAGCTCAAATCTGTTTTTTCAAAAATGCATTTGACATTCAAAATGCATTAGGTACTGATAGATACAGTTGAGTAGCTGGGTGCTAGCTAATTAGACCTTGTCATTTCTCCCCGCATCTACTGTGGTTGACTACGAGCTGTTCTCCCTCCCTTCTTGACTCTCTCCACCTTGAATGCCACTTACTCTCAAAACTCCCATGTACTCCATACGTGATCTATCTCCATTGGGTTGAATCAGCCACTTCTAGAACTCCTGCAACACCAAATAATTTCTGGTCCCCAGATATAATGCCACCTATTTCCTGTTATGTGTACTGCATAGGGTGCTCCCTCCACCCAAAGGGAGAGCACCTCTTGTTCCTTCTTCTGTTCCCCACCCTTCAACCCTCCTTATCCCTTCTCCCTGCAAAACTCTACTCAAATTCTTTCTCCCTGCAAAGGCTTCCCAAACTCCCACACTTTGCAAAAGCAGGTGTTATCCCCAAAGCATTTGCACCATAATTATCACTTACATGTCTATCTCTTGCACTTGAGTACAAGTTCTCAAAAGTCAGTGGTTACATTTTATTAGTCTTTGAATCTCAAAGACCTACTAAGAGGTTCATGGTAGATCCTCACATTAAATGTTTGTTGACCAACACACATGACAAGACTTTAATTTTTTTTCAACCACCTATAGCATGCTTTGGAAACTCCATAATTTAAAATGAAAATTCTGGGTCTTAGCAAATACTTTGTTTCATATGGTACATACTCTGAAAGTCAGTCTTATTTTCACATGGCATCTCTGAGCCACAATACACCTAAATGAATTCTTTTTTATGAAAAGCTTCATAAGTTTTTAATTTACATTTTAAAACTGTTTATATTTTATATTTTATACCATTGATTTTGGTCCTCCTTGGGAATCGCCCCAACGTGAATAAGTTTCTCCTCTATAACAAAAACCTGATGGAAACCTGGCGTTCTTGACTAGCTAGCACACCCAGGCCCATCTATATTTGCATTTGATGGAAACCTTGTGCATTGTGAAGACCATGAGGAAATGGCCCCTGTCATACTACCAAACTTCCTAAGAAGAAGAAACTTTTGTTTCTTGGCTACATAAAAATAGAGGTCTGTGTTTCTTGTATCTGCTGAGAAGAAACTTTTGTTGCCTTGGCTACCAAGAATATCCAGGCATGTCTCCTTTCCCAAAACACTGAAATGCAATTCCTCCTCTCTTGTTTTTTGTTTGTTCGTTTTTGCCTTTTCAAAACCACTTTGGTGCTAACTGATCGTTTGAAGGGACCAGAGCAGCACACCTGCGCAAGAAACGTGGATTTTGATAGCATACGTTGAAATGGAATTCGTTAATTCCATATGGATATAGCCAGTGTATAGGCATCATTGGATAAGACCCTAACTAAAGCTCCCAAGGAGATATCTAAACACATTGTAGTTGGGAATGATGTAGTATCAGTAAATTAGATATAGATATCGATGTAATAGCCAAATCCTGGAAGAAGAAAATGAAGAAAGCTCCTCTTGGAAATCAAAAGATACAATTGTAAGAAAAATAACAAGAGGGCCTACTTTATATATTTACTAAGCTTCAAAAATCATGATATAAAATTATGATTATAAAATTTGATGCAGGTTAGCAAATTTATAGTTTTAAGAAAGATTTAGTTAAATTCAGTAGCTTACAGATATGTTACAAAAGAAAAACAGAGATTTGTATCTCTGGGGACTGATGCATTGGGAAATCATGCCCCATCATTGAATTGCCCTTTATAAGAATACAAAAATCTTAAAATCCCTTTTTTTACTTACTCTTGTATTAATGTTTATATAGTCTCAGTGAATTTTATAAAAGTACCTCTGTTGAAAATCAAATGTAAGTGAAACATTAGGAGCTCAAGATAATATAAGAGAGGAAATTTTCAACGAAGACTGAAAAGTCAATCATTTTAGAATCAACCCAGAAAATCTCAATTCTATTGCACAAAGATCATCATTTAACAAAAAAATATGTGACAGACATCCAAAATGTATAACCATTGTCAAGAGAAGCATTTCTCACCATATGTGTAAAGATCTTAGGTTTGTCAAAACAAAGGTTTATAATGCATGGTCCCAGAACAGCAGTATCAGCTTTACCTGAGAAATTGTGAGAAGAGCAAATTTTGTGGGCTCCACACCAGACTGGGCAGGTGGGGATGTGGCCTAGCGATAATGTTTAACAAGTCCTCCAGGCTAAAGTTGGAGAACCAGTGATCCAGACCTGTGCTGTCCAATAATATCATTACTAGCTACATGTTGCTATTGGATATTTGAAATGTGGCTAGTCCAAACTGGGATGGGCTGCCATGAGGAAAATACTCACTGGATTTCAGAAACACCACAAAAAATGAACAAAAGATTTCATTCATGGTTTCTATACTGATTATATGCTTAAATAATAATGATTTGGATATACCATGTTAAACAATGTATATTATTAAAATCAATGTAATCAGTATTTTTAAAAAAGAATCTGGCTGTAAGAAAATTTTAAATTCCACAAGTTGCACTGTATTTCTAAGAGACAACACTGCTGTAGACCAAATCTCTAAAAAGTGTAACAATGGCTCCACAAAATTCCTATAAAAAATTCTATAATCTCTGCTTGAATGTTTCCCATGGCAAGGAACCCACAAATTAGCACTTTCATATCCAAATAGCACTTTCTTATATTGAATCAACATCTGCTTTGCTGTAACTTCCTGGAGTTTTTTTGTTTGTTTTCCCTTTATCCTGGCTCTGACCTCTTAAACCACAGAGAAGAAGGATAACCCTTTGCTTCATGACATTTCTATAATACTGTATAACTTGAATCACTGTCAACAATGTATCTTATCATTGCCAGGTGGAAAATATCTCCAGTGCAATATACTCTGTCTTCCCCTGGGCTGAACATATCCCAAGCAGTCTCCCTCACCCCCCACCCCCACCATCATTTGTCCATATAATGCATAATTTCAAGTTTCTACCTTCCCCGTTACTCCACACTAAATATTCTCCTCCTTGGTAATATCTCTTATGTAGGAAAAATATGTCCCAAATCTTTGGAAATGGGCCAAACTGATATCTGGTATCCTTTTAGTAGAGCTCAGAGCATTGCTAGCAGACCCTCTGGGGTTATCTGATTCTATAGGGGTGTGCTTTTCTGATTGCCTTCGATTGAGAATTGCCACAGCTACTTTACAAATCCTTCAGGATAGACCTTAAATTGTAGAAAATGGGTAACAATGAAAACGTCTGCCCATAGCAATGCAAATGATTTCTGTTCCTGCCAATGCAAATGGTTTTTGTCTGGCGGAGGACATAAATCTCCATAAGTCAAAATCTCATTTTAAGTAGATTTTAATTAATGAGTTAAATAAAGTACTTGACACCTGTTCATTTTATTTTTGTGATTTTACCTTTCAGAAAATGGATGCTTTCACGCTTCTGACATGGGCTTCCCAGAACACAGTAGGATAGACTAAATGTGGTCTGAGTACAGGGCACACCCCTATGCCTGTCAGGTTACTGCTCCAGAGCTCTCGAATAGCCTACTGACACTGAGTCTATGGTGAAACAGAACACTTAACTGCTTTTCTTCACAGATGATACTCCAGCCAAGTTTCCCCTACCCTGTACATTTTGTTTTATAACTCAAATGCTAGATTTTTTTTTTTACATTATGTCTTTTAAATTTAATGTTGAGAATTTGAGCACATTATCCCAGCCCGAGGATACCACCATCACTTCATAGATCTCTTGACCAAGGTGCAAAACACATGTCAAAACCACTCAGAAATCGGGGAGGCTTTGGGTAGTCAAGACAGAACTCCACGGTTAGGATGGGAGAGATGGAGGAAAAAGGTTTCTCTTTAGAAGCAAGTTTAAGCCGAGGCTGAGAGGCAGGTTCGGGGGTGCCTGAAGCTCACACAATCTGGGAGTGTGGGGATCTTCCTCAGAAAAATATATAATGCAAAATTGTCTACCCTTCTTTAAAATTACTGTCTTCAAAAACATATAAAATTAAGTCTAGAAAACTGTGGGAGCCTCTCCAAAGCCCTTGCAAGGAACCCCAGAAAACTGAGGGACCCTGAGCCCAAGCTTCTTTTCTGAAGATCAGCTAGCTTGCTAGCATAGAGAAAATCCTCTGTACCTCGTGCTGATTTTATGCATTTGTCACAAGCTTTGGGTCATTCATGTCTGTGGCTGCCTACCTCTTCCAAAAGATATGTATAAGACTCCGTGCACCTAATTTCTTCTTTTAAGAATCACTTAAAAATTATTCTAGTTATGCCCCAATAATGCGTCCACGATTAAAGGAGCGAGACTGATACAAAGGTCAAGCAAAGCTTTATTTCGCGCCAAGCATCGAGAATCTAACCGAACGCTTGGGGCCGCACCTCTTACAAGAGAGGGCGACCCTTCTCTGTTTCACAGTCTAGCTTTTAAGGGCAAAGGCCATGAGGTCGGGCCTGGCCACACACAGATGGCCAATGAGATTGTAACACACACAGGAAACTTTACAGTGATGCTAGGTGACCAGCTGAGTTACAATTTACCCTAGTAGACATTTGAATCAGCCTATTACACCTTGATTGGGATTGGCGCCCAAAGGGCGGGGCCCATACTCCTTGGTAACCAGGGAGACAGTATGCATCCCCCCACTGATCAGAGGCCTCCACCTGGCCTGACCCACCTTTGTATCTGGGCTTTGTTACCTGAAGCTGGTTTTCGGGACTTTTCTCCAAATAAATCCCCTGGGGGAAGGGGAGCAGGGACAGTTTTTAAATAGGTCCTTACATTCTGAACTTATTTTGTTTTCCCTTCTAAATGTATCATAAATAGTGCTTCCCTAGTGCCTGATGTTTACTTGGGTTTTTCCTCCAGAGTAAAACCACAGGGAAATCGCTCTCAAATTGACAGGGAGGTGAAATTGAGGTGAAATATATCAAAACAAGATGTCTTACTTTTGTAATTAAAAAAAAAAACATTCATTGGAATTTTCAAAAGGAACCTCAGGGCTCTCCAGGGAAGCCAGTAGCAACATCCTAGTTCTCTTGGAGGTCAGTTCCCATGCAACTTTGCTGGTAGTGGTGAGTCAGCAAACCCAGACTCCTCACCTGGTCCTATTTTCACCTTCCAATTCAACATTTATAAACACGTTAAAATAAACATCCAAGGACCCTGAAAGTAAAGACAGGTCACAAAAAGGAGGCCAGAGGGGCCCCTGGGTGGCTCAGTCAGTTAAGTATTTGACCCTTGATTTCAGCCCAGGTCATGATCTCAGCATCATGGTCTCTGGGTCATGAGATGAAGCCAGCATCAGGCCCATGCTGGACATGGAGCCTGCTTGAGATCTTGAGATTCTTTCTCTCCCTCTGCACACCCCCCCAGCTCACCCACTCATGTACTTTCTCTAGCTCTTTCAAACAAAAAGGAAAAAGGCGGAAACCAGAGAGAATCAGTGAGGGTAAAAGATACCCACAGAAGAGAAGTTCCGTGTGCTTCAGTGCTCACTGAGTCCCATTTTTTAGCAATAGAGGGAAAATCTCCTCCCATAGCCCCTTTTCACCTGCCGCTGTCCCATCTCTTCTTCACCAATGTTCCCTTTTGATGGGTAGGTTGCTTTGTAAGAGCTAGAATGTGATGCTGCAGATCTCTCTCTTCCTGTTGTTTTCCCAGGAGTTGAAAGAAGAGAATAGTCTTACTGTTATGCCTCTGTGTGCTGATGATGATTTGGGTAGGATGTTATCATTGCTGTAGGGTGAGTGAAAGTGATCTCCCCATGCCTAAATCTGTGTTTCAGCTCAGCCCACTTCTGGAACATTTCATGACTCAGATGAGCCCCAGTTCCAAGTCCGGTCCCCGACCTCATACAAAGAAAGTGGCTGGTATAAGTCCACAGAATTATAATGACATGAAGATTTAATAATCAAAGAATGTGTTCACTAATAGTAGAATTTGGAAGGTCCTTCCCCTTTGCTCCCCCTGTACATTGTAGCCTGGTAGTATTTAGGACCAAAGTCCACCTTCACCACTTGTTAGTTGTGTAACCTTGAAAGATTACTTAAACTTTCTAAGCCTCAGTTTCCCCATCTGTCAAATGCTGTAAAATAGGGATAATGGCAACATTTCCTTTATATTTGATTATGGAGATAATATGTTTAAAGAGTTTAGTGCACTGTGCGGTATTCCCTGGGTGCTTAGGAAAAGGTGAAAGGTTCTCCTAACATTTGTCACTTGTCATTTTTTTTTAAATAGTGGCTTTTTAACAGTTACATTGAAATATAATTTATGTAACATTAAACATACTTGTTTAAACTGTACAACTCAATGGTTTTTAGTATGCCTGTGCAAACATCACCATCATCTAAGTAGAAAACGTTCTTATCATCTCAAAAGAAAAAATCTATTAGCAGTCAGTCCCATTTCCTTCACCTGGAAGAACCTCCAGTAGAGTGTTGGATACAGGTGGAACTTGTCTTGTCTCCTGTCTTAAGGGGAAAGTATTCAGTCTTTCGCCATTTAGTATGATCCTGGTTGACAGTTTTTCGCAGCTTCTCTTTATCAATGGGAAGAAGTTCCCTTCTATTCCTAGTGTACTGAGTGTCCATCATGAAACGGTAGGATTTTGTCACGTATCAATAGAACATATTATTAATTTTATTGATCTTCTGATGTTAAACCAACCTTGCACTCCTGCAATAAATCCTACTTTCTTGTGGTATAAAATCATTTTTCTACATTGCTGGATTTGATTTGCTGGGTTTTTGCTGAATATTCAAAGATAAGAATGTATGTCTTAATTAGGTCCCAATAGCTGGGTGCATAACACATGTTGTAATGTGTGTCCAAAGGAACACAAACTAGAAGTCACATCCTGCTGTTAGAAAAGGATACAAGGGCCAAGCTTACTTAGAGCAGAAATTCTCCCTGGAATAATTCCATTAGAGGTATCTGCATTATCAGAACTACCAGACACCATTTCAAACCTGATATAAATAATGCAAAAATGTATTTAGTAAATGAAAAAAATATGTAGACAGTTATATACAATGGGCTTTCTGTGAATATTAACTGATGGTATTAAATAATGTAAAGAGAAAAATGCATGAGAAATAGAGATGTCTAGGCTTTAAGAAAGATTAAGAAATAGAAATAGTGGTGAATCAAACACCTATTCATTCATTTTAAAAGCATTTGTTGATCACCTGCTTGTGCCAAACTCTGAAGGGATAACAGAAAGACCAAGATGCAGACTTGGTTCCCAAGGGCCCATCATCTAGTACGGAAGACTGACTGAAAAACAAATAATGACATTGCAGAGTAGTTAAGTCCAGAGTTGAATATATGCAAGGCTCAGAGGCAACCCAGAAGAGAGAGTAAGGAAGTACTAGGTGAGATCTGGAGAAACGAGTCAATCATGCCTTGGTAATTAGTCCATAAGTTTATTATTTAAAGAGGTTCTAGAAGTTCTTGACTATGTGACACTGAGCTTTAGAAAAGCATACTTAAACAATGTTTATATGGCACTTAATTGCTAAGTGCCAGTTACTGTTACAAGCATTCTGCAATTATTAATTCAATTACAATCCAATGGGGTAGTACTAGTATCATTCCCATTTTACAGATGAGAAAGTTGAGTCTCTGAGAGGTTAATAAAGTTGTATGATTCATACTGTTCAATGGTGAACCATTCTAGCTTTAGTTTCCATGCTTTTACTGCTACGGTGTGTTGCTATAAGAACTTGAGTTTTAATCTAATATGTTTCCCAGGAAGTATTTCTAAAATTAGTTCCCTAGCAATCTTGTTAAAAAGCATATTCAGATTGAGTAGGTCCAGTTTGGGGCCTGATATTCTGCATTCCTTTTTTACCTTTTTTTTTTTTTTTTTTTTTTTTTTTTTTTTTTTTTTATATTCTGCATGTCTCACAAGCTCCCAGATGATACCAGTGCTGGTCTTCCAAGAGAATAAGATCTGCTGTAGTTTTTGTTTTTGTTTTTGACATCTTATTTATTTATTTGACAGAGAGAGAGAGAGAGTGCTCGCACAAGCAGTAGGAGCAGCAGAGGGAGAGGAAGAATCAGGCTCTCCACGGAGTAGGGAGCCTGACTCGGAGCTCAATCCCAGGATCCTGGGTTCATGACCTGAGCCAAAAACAGGCGACACTTAACTGACTGAGCCACCTAGGTGCCCCTGTAGTTGTTTTTTTGTTTTTAATATAATATATTCATTCATAGATTTGTTTCTCCATGTCCACTCCTGCTTGTGGGAAAATAATGTGCCAACTTCACATCACTAGCAAGAATACCTTGGGCTCCAACCAACAGCCTGTAGCACGTGCATGTCATGTGTTTAAGTACGTGAATGGAGCAAGCTAGTCAACTGAAGGAAAGATCCCTGAGCCAGACAAAGTCAGGAGGTCAAGGACACAGGGGCAGAATCAGAGAAGCAGGAAGAAGGAAAGAAGTCCGGGAGCAGATACCAAAGCTCTTGTGAAAGTTGTGATGTGTGGGTATTTCTATATGCATGTCTATATCCCCTTCTGGGTTTTAATTCCAAAACAGATAAACCGTGCCTAGCCCTTACAATCCAAGCATTCATTGTCTAAGTCTACTGACAACTATCGCTATTGATGACATCTGTGAGATGAGATCACGGTACCTGTGCATCACCACTGAGTACATATTCATCTCATCTACACAGATTACTGCGACTTCCATCACAAGTTCCTTTGACTAACAAAACTGACTTTTCCATGACACCTCATTTATTCTACAACTGCCCTTCTTCCAAAGTTCCATAAGTGATTCTACAGTGCCCTCATCTCACCTAGTAAATAGGCAATTTCTCTTCTCTTGGAATAATTCAAATTTATCCCCAATCATGGACTACAGATGACTTCTGAAGGCTGTGCATGGGGGATATCTTACTTCTTTTGAGGAATCTGAGTCATGGACCACTCTCTAAGAACCCAATATATGATCGTGGGTTATTTCACAACTCATGGTAAGTTCCCAAAATTTAAATGAGAGAAAACAGTTCTAGCTCAAGAAATCATTTTGATTTGATTTGATTTATTTTTTAAAGATTTTATTTTTGTGTTTATTTGAGAGAGAGAGAGAGCACACAAGCTGGGGGGAAGGGGAAAGGGAGAAGCAGGCTCCCCACTGAGCAGGGAACACAATTCAGGACTCAATCTCAGGAGCCTGGGATCATGACCTGAACCAAAGGCAGACGCTTAACCAACTGAGCCACACAGGTGCCCCAAGAAATCATAAAAATGATTGCTTTACATTTGTACCAAGTGATATCGCAATGCTGTTGGTGAGGTTCACAGAATGCTCACAAAAACCAGGTGCTATTTTGCATATGTTAATTTCCTCATGCCCAAGCACCCAGTGGGACTGTGCTCCTGGTATTCCTGATTGTTTGGCGCTTTTGAAACAGCCAACCAGCTCTAGTCCTTATAGATAAAGGACGCGTGCTCTCTGGTGCACAGTAACAGTTACTGCCATCCAGTTTGTGTTTGAGTAAGCAAAGACACAGAGAGGTGAAGCAACCTGCCCGAGGTTGCACAGCTGGTAACGGTGCGACCCGGAACCTCAGGCCAGGAAGGTGAGATCCAGAGCCAAGCCCTAAGCCATCAGGTTTTGTTGACTCTCAAGAGTGAACAAAACCAGAGATGGGTCCTTATCAAAAAGAGAAATCGTGGCCTCACAGATAGGTAAACCGTGCCTTAATGCCAACAAAGTAAAACGTGTAACAAGTCAGCCAAAAGTTTTACTACAAAGCTACAGGAAAGGGAGATAGTGCTTTTCAAACCCAGTAAGAGCAAGAGCACCACAGGCCTGGCCTCAGCCTCTGCCCCAAAGGAAGGGAACTGGAAGGGCTAGAGTCTCCCATGGAAAAAAGCACGAGGTGTCCCATTGCTGGAAAGCAGCTCCGGAAGGAATGGAAGGGGGTGTGTTGAAGAATCCAGAGGCAGCCTTCCCACGGAAGGTAGGAGCTGTAAGAGTCTGAGGGCTCAGCCCTTGAGTACGGCAAGGACTGCCCGGGGGCAATTCACCAGCATGAAGCCCCCCCTCAAATAAATCCTCTCCCTGTGGCCATTTCCCTCAAAAACTCGTTTAAACTCCTGCCCTCCTTCTGAACTATAGGTGTCTGGTTACTTTGCTCGATGGCAATCAGATGTAGGGTTTTTGCTTTAGTCAGCTTTGGTCAGTGGGAGGTCGGGAAGCCAATCCATGAATCCTGCAAGGGGACAAAAATGGCGCTTGTGTTAGCTATCTATTGCTGATTCATGGATTACTCTAAAATTCAGGAGCTTAAGAAAACTTCCCATCTCGTGGCTTCCACGGGTTGGGGATCTGAGCACAGCCTGGATGCCCCCTCTGGTTCTCGCAAGGCTGTAGTCAGGGATGGCCTGAGGCTGCTGTCATCTCAGGGCTCCACAGGGGCAGGACCTGCTTCCAGCCTCCCTCACGTGGGGGCTGACAGCCTCCGTCCCTGCTCACTGTTGGTCCTTGTCCGCATGGACCTCTTCACAGGGTAACTCACAACATGGCTGCTGGTTTCTCTGAGAGAAAGGGAGAGCCAAGATGAACCCAGAGTCTTTTTATAACTTAATCTCATAAGAAGCATCCCATCACCCTCTGCCACATTCTGTTTGCTAGAAAGGAGTCACCAACATGCAGGGAGGGGATAACAAGGAGGTCATGAGTACCCCTGGGGCTGCGTTAGAGGCCAAAGCAGGACAGAGACTGTGAGAGATGTGATGAGGGAAATGTCCTATCTAAGCATAAGATCATGATTTATAATACACTGTTCTCTGCTTATCTAAGCGACAAGAAGTCTACCATATTATACAAATCTATAAGAATGTAGTGACGCTTTCCTCCCTTTTGTCTGAGTTCTCTACATCCTCAGCAACTTTCCTTCCTTGCTGTACCACTTGACCCTTCAGAGTCCCAGGACTGGTGACCTATCACTAGTTGTACTGCCAGTATTTGGGACACGCACGTATATAGGGTAGTCATTTATCAACCATATTGGGACACTTGGAGAGGAGAGGATACTGTTTCTAATTATATGGGGACAACAGGGAGATCAGAATGCCTAGCCACCTCCTCTTAGACCAAGGAAGTGCTTTAGGGGGTGCCTCCCCCTTCCCCTCTCCTTATCACCCCCCCATCCTTTTCTCCTTCATTCACTCTTCATTGTATCTCTCCATACCACTGATTTTAAAGGTGAGCTGGGGTGCGCCTGGGTGGCTCAGTCTGTTAAACGTCTGCCTTCCCCTCAGGTTGTGATCCCAGGGTCCCCGCATCAGGCTCCCTGCTCAGCGGGGAGTCTGTTTCTCCCTCTGCCTGCCACTCCCCCTGCTTGTGCGCTCTCTGACTCTCTCTCAAGTAAACAAATAAAATCTTTTAAAAAGATATATGTGTATGTGTATATAAAATAAATAAATAAAAGTGAGCTGGAAACAGAAGCATCATCCATGAGCAGCACTGCTGACTGTTGCTCCCCTGGTTTGTAAGACATGTGGCTCTCAATGCTCCTGGAAATCTTTCTCTCCGGTTGCCTTTGAAGATGAGAGAGGAGCCCACACAGTGCTCCCTGCCATGGGGGTTTCCAAGCACCACCCTGTCCTTTCACTGTTGTGTTTATCTGACACTTTGGCCACTTCCGGGCGTGTCCTCCTTCCCAGTGCCAATACCTCAGGGAGTGTGTGTGTGTGTGTCTGCCTGTGCGTATGTACATGTGTAGAAGGGGTGCATCTCTATGTGTGGTGTGTGTGCATGTCTGTGTGTATTATCTATGTGCAAGCATGGGTGTGGTGTGTGCATGTGAGACTGTGTGTGTGTGTCTGTGTATGTATGTCTGTGTGTACATAGAGTATTCCTGGTCAGAGTATCAGAAATTGGAAAGGATTAAGAGTAATACTGTCAGTATTGCTGGGTTGATTTTCATTTTTTTTAAAGATTTTATTTATTTTTTTTTATTTTAGAGGGAGAGAGAGAGTGAGGGCAAGGGGCAAAGGGAGAGGAGAGAGTCTTAAGCAGACTCCCCGCTGAATGCAGAGCCCAATACGGGACTCAATCCCATGACCCTGAAATCACAACAGCCTGAGATCAGGACCTGAGCAGAAACTGAGAGTCAGGTGCTTAACCCATTGTGCCACCCAGGCGCCCCGATCTTCATTTTCATAAAGCATTTCTTAGACATCTTCTTGAACAGAATATCTATTAGCTAATGTACCATCATTTTCTGATTTTTTTTATTTTATCTTATTTTAAGATTTTATTCGTTTATTTGACAGAGAGGGAGAGAGCAAAAGCAAGGAAAGCAGCAGGCAGAGGCAGGAAGCTCTCCATCTAGCAAGGAGCCCAATGAGGGACTCGATCCCAGGACCCCGGAGCATGACCTGAGCTAAAGGCAGATGTTTAACCGACTGAGCCACCCAGGAGTCCCTCTGGTATTTTTTAAATGATGCAGTTAGGGGCTAATCTATTATTAAAAACACATACTCTGGTATTTACCCCTAACCTGGGAAAGGAACTTTGTTTCTAAAATTGAATATAAAAATGAGGAGCCATTGACATCACTTACCCAATATGACCAAGTCTTATCCCTCTTTAAGGAAACAATTTTTTCCAAATTCTTTAAACTATCACCAGTGGATAGACATTAGCCAGATTATTTTTAGGTAGATAAAATTTAGGGAACTATATCCATCAGTTGAATTATTCATTAAAATAATACTATTTCACATATGTTGTTACTCTCCCATATTTCTTAATAAACATCCTTTAACTCATTCTAAGGAAGAATGTACATGAACAGAAGAATATTTTCTTAAAACTGAAAAAGAAATTTCTTGTGATCCTAATAGCAATCATTTCTGGATCATTAACTCAAGAGCAATCCAAATTGAAATTAACAATTACAGTTTCTAATGATCTGGAGAAACCATATGTCTTTTTAACTGTTCAGTTGTTCGGGACAAATGAGCACAAAAGTGTTTTTTCCTTTTTCTCCACTCATCCAAATTGAATTGGCAACAAATATGAAATCATTTTTCAAAGCTATTACAGAGTGCACATACAGTATTATCAACTATAGTCTAGACTGCTATTAGTTTTGTAGCAAAGAAATATTTCTATCATATGGTCCTTATCAAGAAAATTAAACAGAAGGATTGATAACTGGTGGATAATATTCTCTCGTAAGCTAGCTTTTAAATGGATCACATTGTTCTCCATTGCATCGGAAACAGAAAATAGATGCTCCATCAGCAATGTTTGTGAAAAATAGCACATTATCTGAAACTGACTGGTAGGGGTAGGGGGACAATGTATTTCTTTATAAATTGAGCCTCCAGCAGAACCATAAAGTTTTTAAATCTGACAGGGGCTTTACAGCTCATCCATTCCAAGCCCCTCATTTTCTATCTGAGGAAAATGTCACCCAGAAATATTAAGAGACCAAAGTAAAATGACTATTTAGTATCAGAATTATCCCTGTTTCATCCTAAATTCATTGTATATAATTTTTTTTTTTTTCTGAATGAAGACAGAGAGGAGAAAAAGAGTTTTTCCTTGGATTATCTTCTGTCATAAACATCCTTTAAGATTCTATAGATTTTACCCTGATGATTCTTCACTGTAATGAAAGTTGAAACGGAAGAACAAAACAGAGAAACCATTTTTCCTCTAAATAAAATGGAAGCAGCTCTTTCTCCCCCTCTTGGCTAACAGGATATGGCCTCTGCTATGGTATCGGGGCCCGTCCCCCCGGCCCAACATGTGCTACCACAATTGTCCCTTCTACAAGAACCCAAGGGGAACACTGTCCTCACCTTCAGCTACTTCAGTCTCCCTGCAGTCAGACGTTGAGGGATGGAGAAAGGAATCAGGAGAGGCTTTTCTCTCCCTGCTCCCGAAGGGCCTGTTCCTGCACTGCTGCCCCCGGAACCAAGGGGACAGTCACGCCCAGTTTTAGACTGGCTTTAGGCCAGCTTATAGGAGCAGCTGTTGACCAAGATCGAAGACTCCTAGTGCCAGACTGCCTCTGAACTTTAGGCTGCGTCCCCATTTACTAAATACATCACAGGTGATATATCATGGATTTGGGGCCTGAAGGGGGCTGAGAAAGTAAAGCTTTGTGTCCCGAACACATGAAACCAGGTTCCAATTTAGAACAACCTTTTTCCTGTCTCTGGCTTGCTGCTAAGAACCATTTTGAAAAACAAGAAAATGAACAGCTGGAAGGCTAAGCAATTAATATTTTTTTTCTTTCCCTACATACTTGGTCTCCTGCATCTCACTCAGCTCAAGGACATACAGGGAGACTCTGGGCTCTGCTAAATTAGTAGCTAGTGGAAGTCCCTTGATAAATTAAAAAGAAATGAATTAATATCAGTGCTTTGTAAGGTGAGGCTCGAAGCACCTCTTTGGCAGAGATAACTGGGGGTGACCCAGTTAACGATTATAATGAAACCGCTGAACAGCATGATATTCCCGACAGAATTTCAAAACTTAGAAGCCTGCGCAGTAATGGTAACCCATAAATAAACAATCGCTGGCATCCACGGAGCCCAAAATGTCTGGCACACACTTTGCAAAGCTATTTACAAACACCATCTCAGTCACCCTCATTACAGCTCTGAGAGAGGGGTTCGGTACCTGCCTCCTGTTTAGAGATGCTGAAGAGGAAGCTTGGGTAGGTTAACTTGACAGAGGTCACGCAGTCTTGAAATTGTGGCATCGGGCTTTAAATCTATGCCATCTGACTCCGAACCTACACTTTCAATGGTCACTCTAGAACTGTGATCAGGAAGACATTTCTCAAGTCGTGCGGTGTTTGAGCACTTTGAATGCCCACAAAATTATTTAAAGACCAGAGTCAAAAGACTTAACAATAGTTTTTGCAAAAAGGCCCACTCCTAGGTAGGAGAGACGGTAGAAAATCCTGTGCAGGCCCAGAGAGGATGATCTTGGGAAGGTCGCTGAGGAGAGAAGGAAGCAAGTATAACACTCTGTTTTGTCGTTCACGGGGGAAAGCATGGCGTGAACTTTTCCTTCCCCCAACGAGCCCTGATGCCAGGCAAATAAGTAAAACAAAATAAACTCCCACAACGAGCTCTCAGCCCATTTCAACTTCATCATTCTTGTCCTTGAAAATGTAAGAAATGATGAAGAAAGAATTGCAAAGGGGAAGTCTCTGGGCCTCCCTCTCCAGAGTTCAGAATACGTGCCTGGGCATAGAAAATCTACACTCTGGCTTTGGATCTTTTCACTGGAGTGAAGAAGTCTGGGGCTTTCGCTCGGGAGAACGTTCCAAAGATATTATGCAGCTGGGAGAAGAGGGAACAAATGTTAGGAACAAATAGCAACCTTAAATTGAAATGAACCCAATTTTAACTTGGTGGGGGGAAATCACCTTTTTTACTTGCCTGAAAAGGCCTGTTTCAAAGAAGAGTAACAGCCTTTTCTCCAGATTGTGTCATTCGTGTTGTTTAATCTTGGTTTTGCGCATCTGAGCAATTCTAAGACTTAGTGTTATTTTATGTAAATAGTTTCTAAACTTGAGTAAAATAGGGTTTCATTGTGGCCAAGAGGACAGACAGAACTCCCCACAGGCCATTCAGCTGAAGTATTCCCCAGTTCCATGTTCCTCCACAGAACGGCCGTTCAGCATAAGCAGCAATGTTTGGGCTAAAACCTGTTGCCAGCTCTTGTACCAAATCCTGGCAGTTTATTACAGATTACAAAAACCAGAAAACCACAGGTAGATATTTTACACGTTTCTAATTTATTGAGTGTTAGATATGCCAGTTGTCAGTTTGCCACAATTTCTTATTTTTACACATTGAGAAGTTACAGCAGTATACACTGGATTACAGATTGCTTTCCGATGATACCTTTGTTAAAGGAAAAGCTACAACATCGGAAACGTACACTGTATTCATTGGTGTACCTTCTTTTCAACCATATGTTGTTGCTTTTGCTGGCTTAAGAGAGGCCAAGTGCCTGCAGAGTTCAGTCTCAACTACATACACAGTCTGGTCATCGTCCAGAGCGTTTAAGTCATGAATAAACAGCGCCTGAACTGTGCTTTATAGGAACGGAGCTAGCCTTAGACAACAATAGTATTATTTCATTTCCAAAAGCACTTGACAGATTGGAAAGGTTTATTAATAAATACAGTTTGACCCAAATGAAACAAAAGTTGTATCAACTTAAACCCATTATGGGAGAAATTGCAGAGGGATAAGGCAGCAAGTACACACTGAGTGCCTTCTGTGGGTCAGGTGCTCTTCAAATGATTGGGACTCTGGATACAGTGGCTTTCAAGACATTTCCGGTAAAACCACCCTTCCTGGAGTTTACAGTCTCGCTGAGGGCTGGTGGGGGATGGGGGTGGGGCTAGGGGGATGATTACGCCCTCAGTGGCAGGGATCTGTGTTAAGCGTTGTCATCATCTGAGAAGCACAGGCCCGCAGAAGCTGTGTGCCTCGCAAGGAAGGGGAGGAGAAGGGAAGAGGAGGGAAAGGCAGACCCTACCTCAGCTTGTGATGTGGAGAAGGACATACACATGTACTAAATGGGTTTTGGATGTAGGAGTGATCTTAGCGAGGAGAGACTGACCGCAGTTGTGGGGATCAAAGACGCTTTCTTCAAGGAACTGATATTCAAATCAGGGATGACAGGGAAGGATTTCCAACAGAACAAAGACTTGAAAGCATTAAGACACAGAGAGCATTTAGGGGACAATGGGAGGCACACAGAGAGCGGAGAGCATGCTGAGAAGGAGAAACTGACAAGGCAGGTAGGTAAGATTTCACATGGGTATTGGAACCCCAGGAAATGCAAAGCTAATAAGTTTTCCCTTAAGCGAAGATGTAAGTTCCCAACATGACTTAACCTCAATTTTAAGCCATTAATTCAATATGAGAAAAATTGATTATTTTGCTCCTGAAATCTCTAACATCAGAGGTCTCCCAAAGGCACAATTAGTATTTGGAAAATGCCTGAAGCAATTCCCGTTCTCTTTAATGTTCTTTTTGCCGTTAGATTATTTATTAGGCATTCAGAGAGTTCATTTGTTCTCTTCTAACTGCCTGAGGTAAAAGAATGTAGGCACCTCTTCTGCCATTAGCTTACAGTGTTACAAGACAACCATTTTCTAGCATAGAAAACAGGAAGACTTTGTCATGTGTTGTAGCAATGTCACACCCTAGGAGGTCAATATAAGATGTTATCTTTCTAAGGCAACAATGTAGAGACTTTTGGGGCTGTGGGTTATTTTAATAAGTTCAAAATACACAGCAGGGCAAAGTTTGACAAATCTTAAAACCCACAGCAGGTTTATCCCAAATAAGCAGGCTTTATTCAGTTGCTGAAACTGTAGATAATTCCTTAACTGGTTCAAGGATTACTTTTCTCAGTTGAAATGACTCTGCTGTCAAGAATAGATTTCTCAAAAGCTAGGCTTTTAGATATTCCCCATCTTGACAGATTATGGATGTTACAAATACATGTTCTTATGTTTTCCCAGTTACAGAATTGGTCTTATGTATTTGGCCAATGGCTTCTGTGAAAGATTACACTCTCTCTCTCTCTAAAACACATCGGTCTTTTAAAGTATATCCTATAAGATTTTAACCCATTATTATGAGATACTGTGAATTGATAAAAGGTAATATCAATGCTTTTGAGTTTTCCCACAATAATTGAGTTAATTTGATTTAAAAGATGGGGGAAGTTAGGAGTGTCTGGGTGGGTCCGTCGGTTAAAAGCGTCCGACTCTTGACTTCAGCTCGGGTCAAGACCTCAGGGTCATGAGATTAAGCCCAGAGTCTAGCCCCATGCTGAGGATAGAGCCTTCTTGAGATTCTCTCTCTCCCTCTGCCCCATCCCCCACCTCCCCGCCCTAGTGTGCACGTGTTCTCTCTCTCTCTCTCTCTCACACACACACACACACACACACAAAGATGGGGGTAGTGGAGTTTTAAAGAAAATCACCTTCTCCTTCATTGCACTTTGTATGAGCCCTGTACTTTTCCTGATAGATTTCCTAAATATGAGATTTCTGTGATGTTCTTTTAGCGTTATTAAAACTGACTCGAAAATAAGTGTATTATTCAGTCAACTTATCAACTGTATAAAGACCAACCAAAAAAATTTTAAGTCATAATCATGTTTCTACTAGAACTGGAACTGGATTTGTCCAGTTTAGCAGCTCAACAAGGGAAAAGTTTTAAGAGTTCTTTGTATTATGGCAATATGGCCAAGGTGAACAATCTCTCAGTCTTTTCAAGAGGCTATCATGAGAATGAATCTGCAACCCCCTTGACATAGACAGAAGCCAGCATCTGGAAGGGCACAAAGGCAGGGCTCCAGAGAAGAAGGAAGCTCCTGGCGTTCTTCTCTGAAGCTGGGAGTTGACACGGGCTAGGAAGCAGCAGTGGTTACCCGGGTCTTGGTAGGGAGTAGTCTGTGCAGTCTGGCTCATGCCCACTCAGCATGGTGACGGCATTCACGGGTTCACCATGTCAGCACCAGGGTGATTCATAATCGAGGTTGGCTGATAGAAACTTGCCAGATCATTCTGTCTGCTCAGTAGTTGAGTGCTTTTTCTATGCTCCTCTCTTGTGGATAATAACATGGGATACAAAGGTCTTCACATTCAGCCCCATTCTATACATACATCTACATGCATCTCCAATCATCCAGTCTTTTTCCTTCCACTGACCAGCCAGCCAAGCCATTCAGGATGTCCCATGATTCTCATTACTTCCTAACCATGGGCCACTTCTCAGTCATTATCAAGTGGGTGACCAAGTGCACTATCCATTGGGAGGCTCTTCTCTCCCCACACTCTACCAAGGCCCCCTCCGAGGGAACCTGCAGCGTGGTTGTCATCCCTTTACAGTTTGCACCTATATAACAAGCTCGTGCTCTATAAAGCAAGCTTGGGCCTTTTCTTCCAGCTGTGGATCCCCTAGAGAGCCATAAGATTAGCAGAGGACAACAGCTATGGACGTGTTGGGACCCGGACACCTGCTCACACCATTTGCTTATGTCCAGTAGTGCTATTCATGCTCATTCCTGGATGTGCCCAATTCACCACCTGCTACAGTATATTGATGCTTGGCCAGTCTGACCTCATGATTTCTGAGGTCTGCCCGTGATGAACAGATCCAGCTCAATGGTCACTTGGGGTTCCTTGGTCATTCATTCTGTCTCTACCTAAACCTCAGCTGCAGCATCTTCTTCCTAGAAACATTGCCAAAGGCAAGGGAAGCAAGGCAAAATGAGCTCTTGGGACTTCATCAAGATTAAAAGTTTTTGCACAGCAAAGGAAACAGTCAACAAAACCAAAAGACAACAGACAGAATGGGAGAAGATATTTGTAAATGACATATCAGATAAAGGGCTAGTATCCAAAATCTATAAAGAACTTCTCAAACTCAACATCAAAAGAACAAATAATCCAGTCAAGATATGGGCAGAAGACATGAACAGACATTTCTGCAAAGAAGACATCCAAATGGCCAATAGACACATGAAAAAGTGCTCAACATCACTCGGGATCAAGGAAATACAAGTCAAAACCACAATGAGATACCACCTGACATCAGTCAGAATGGCTAAAATTAACCAGTCAGGAATTGACAGGTGTTGGTAAGGATGTGGAGAAAGGGGAACCCTCCTACACGGTTGGTGGGAATGCAAGCTGGTGCAGCTACTCTGGAAAACAGCATGGAGGTTCCTCAAAAAGTTGAAAATAGAGCTACCCTATGACCCAGCAATTGCACTACTGGGTATTTACCCTAAAGATACAAATGTGGTGATCCAAAGGGGTATGTGTACCCCAATGTTTATAGAGCAGTGTCCATAATAACCAAACTATGGAAAGAGCCTAGATGTCCATCATCAGATGAATGGGTAAAGAAGATGTGGTATATAAATACAATGGAATACTATGCATCCATCAAAAAAAACCCCAAAATTTTGCCATTTGCAACGACGTGGATGGAACTAGAGGGTATTATGCTGAGCGAAATAAGTCAATCAGAGAAAGACAATTATCATATGATCTCACTGATATGAGGAATTTGAGAGACAAGACAGAGGATCATAGGGGAAGGAAGGGGAAAATGAGACAAGATGAAGCCAGAGAGGGAGGCAAACCATAAAAGACTCTTAATCTCAGGAAACAAACTGAGGGTTGATGGAGGGGAGAGGGGTGGGAGGGATTGGGTGGCTGGGTTATGGACACTGGGGAGGGTATGTGCTATGGTGAGTGCTATGAATTGTGTAAGACTGATGATTCACAGACCTGTACCCCTGAAAGAAATAATACATTATATGTTAACTAAGGAAAAAAAAAAGCATATCATTCTATGCTGTAGGCAAAATGACATTACTCCCGAACTCTGGGAACTACTTTATTTATTTATTTTTTTTTATTTCTTTTCAGTGTACCAGAATTCATTGTTTATGCACCACACCCAGTGCTCCATGCAATATGTGCCCTCCATAATACCCACCACCAGGCTCACCCACCCTCCCACCCCCTGCCCCTTCAAAACCCTCAGTTTGTTTCTCAGAGGCCACAGTCTCTTATGGTTCATCTCCTCCTCCAATTTCTCCCAACTCCCTTCTCCTCTCCATCTCCCCATGTCCTCCATGTTATTTCTTATGCTCCACAAATAAGTGAAGCCATATGATAATTGACACTCTCTGCTTGACTTATTTCACTCAGCATAATCTCTTCCAGTCCCGTCCATGTTGACACAAAAGTTGGGTATTCATACTTTCTGATGGAGGCATAATACTCCATAGTGTATATGAACCACATCTTCCTTATTGAAGGGCATCTTGGTTCTTTCCACAGTTTGGTAACCGTGGCCATTGCTGCTATGAACACTGGGGTACAGATGGCCCTTCTTTTCACTACATCTGTATCTTTGGGGTAAATACCCAGTAGTGCAATTGTAGGGTCATAGGGTAACTCTATTTTTAATTTCTTAAGGAATCACCACACTCTTTTCCAAAGTGGCTGCACCAACTTGCATTCCCACCAACAGTGTAAGAAGGTGGGGAACTACTTTTTGATTCTCCCACGAGGAGAAGGCCAATAGCCGTCTTTACCCACCACCCATACCTCCAAAACCTATTGCAGAGACCATTCCTACTCTGGCCATATTCACAGCTGGTGGGTAGTGTTTTGCTCCACTCAGTCTTAGAGTTGGAACAATATTCCCAGCTGTGGAATACACTACTTCAAGAACACAAAGAGGCCCTATAGGTATTGGGATTCCTTCTTTGTGGTAGAAAGAGCAAGATGTAGTTCTTTGGAGAAGGAGTCCTGTCTCATCCCTAACCACCAGATCCCTAAAACTTTTACACATATGGCAACCACTCAGTCTGTTGTCTTCCTGGAAGTGCATGGCAGAATCTCTACATTCCCTTTTAGGACTGGCTGTTTTCAGGAAATATCTAGAAACTCTTGTCTTTCCTCCATGCCAATGGTTTTCAAATTGTAGAGTGCACCAGAATACATTTGAATCCTTGCCAAAATTCTCAAACCCTGCCCATGAGTTTCTGATTCCAGATGTATCTGCATGAGCCCAGAAATCTGCATTTTGAGAAAATACCACCCCCATCCCCTCATGCTTCTGATAGACCTCAGGAAGCTCAGCTCCGTGCCTCTGAACGTGCTGTTCACTCTGCTGGGATGCTTTCCTCCTTTCTCCACCTGGCTAACTCCCCCTCATTCTATAAGACCCAGCTCCAACAGAGGTCACCTCTTTTGTGAAGCTATTCCTAACTCTCCCCAGGTTGGAGTTAGTCCATGAAGATAACACAGCAATTTTCATGCCTCTTTTAATTTCCAAAGTTATTTATGTGAAGTCTTGTGTTCTCACAAGGCTGTGAACTTCTTCAGCACAAAGATTTTCATGCACCTTTTATGTCCAACAGCTATCCCGATGCCAGGAACATGGTAGGCACACCCCACCTACTTCTTGGATTGATGAGTGTGTGAATCCTGGGGATGTAAGCACGACAATTGTAACAGTGAATTGGTTCATTTCCACATTATAAACAGTTTGCCTATCAACATTCATCTCTCATTTTCTCAGTAAATGACTAATATATGTTTTCTCCAGAAACCTCATCATATACTTTCCTTAATCCTTTTATGAAGCTGTAAGACAATGCCCTAATCCCTTAAGGACCAACATTTGGTGGGCACTCAAAGAGCTCTAAAGAGAGCGTAGCTTTTTCCTAGACAGTTCCAGGAAAATTTTCCTATGAGTTTCCAATCCATTTCGTAGTGAATTCTGTTGCTAATTAATTGTGAAGTTGCTTGACCTGACCCATTTTTAAAGTGCTACAAGTTCAGTCCTCTGAGGATCCATGTTTTTAATAAACCACAGCATGACTGGGAAATACATCTCTGCTCCACCTTTGCCCTGTGCAATCCCGCAAAGATGGATTTCCTTCAGCCCAAGCCAGATCAAGTTGTTGACGATGGTGGTGATGGTATTAATGCACTTTGTAAATGCTATAATCCATTTTAGAAAACAACACAATGCCAACATGTTAATGGAACTCCATATGGTGAATGCTTTTGGTGTTGAAAGAATGAATCAAATAAAACAGAGCAACATTTGATACAACTTGAGAAATTAAATGAGTTTTTCAGGAGCAACCTAAGAAACTAAGAACCTCTGACCAGAGTCTCAGTCCTGTGTGGTATTTACTACCTTCCTGGATCTTAGCTACTGAATAGTCCTAGGTTCACTCAGCAAACACTAAAAGGCGCATTCTCTTTTATATCACTAAACTACTTTCTCTTACTGAAGAAGAACCCTGATAATTTAATCTACCATTTGAGAAGCCTTTAGTACATTGAAATAAAATAACAAAATCAAAATATATATATACAACAAAATAAAAATATATATTGAGATGTTTCTGTACAATATAACCAACTGTCCTAAAAGAATAAAGCTAATTATTTTTAATTATCAATTTACCCCTCCAAACAAATTAAAAGTTCATATTCAAAAGTACATTTGAATATACACTGCTTATTACCAAAAGGATAAAGTAAAATTTTCTTCTTAATAAAAACACATTAGGGGCGCCTGGGTGGCTCAGTGGGTTAAAGCCTCAGCCTTCAGCTCAGGTCATGATCTCAGGGTCCTGGGATCGAGCCCCGCATCGGGCTCTCTGCTCGACGGGGAGCCTGCTTCCCTTCCCCTCTCTCTGCCTGCCTCTCTGCCTACTTGTGATCTCTGTCTGTCAAATAAATAAATAAAATCTTTAAAAAACACACACACACACATTAAATAGCTTAAAATGTAATATGTAATCTAAAATATTTAGATATGTAATCTAAAATCACACTAGAAAAGCTCCTCCTTATTTGAATAGTCTCTTCAATCTTTCCTTGCTTTTTTGAGTATATACTTGTAACTAAAAAGAAATTTGGGGGCACCTGGGTAGCTCAGTGGGTTAAACCTCTGCCTTGGGCTCATGTCATGATCTCAGGGTCCTGGGATTGAGCCCCACATCGGGCTCTTTGCTCAATGGGGAGCCTGTTTCCCTCTCTCTCTCTGCCTGCCTCTCTGCCTACTTGTGATCACTCTCTCTCTCTCTGTCAAATAAACAAATAAAATCTTTTTAAAAAATAAATAAATAAATAAAAATTAAAAAGAAATTTGAATTCTAAAAGAACAGGGTGTGTTATAATAGGAATAGAGGAACAGGTACATTTATTGTATTTATCAACTGCTGAATTTCTATATGTTCCAACAGTGAGCAGGAATTGTAGCAAACTTATTCCTAGTTCAGAAAGAAAACAATCGGCTATGGAAACATTTCCAATATATTCAAGCAGAAATTTGCTGAAAGGAACCATGAAGGATTTTTTTTTTAAAGATTTTATTTATTTATTTGACAGAGAGAAATCACAAGTAGGCAGAGAGGCAGGCAGAGAGAGAGGGGGAAGCAGGCTCCCTGCTGAGCAGAAAGCCCGATGTGGGGCTTGAACCCAGGACCTGGGATCATGACCTGAGCCGAAGGCAGCGGCTTAACCCACTGAGCCACCCAGGCGCCCCCCATGAAGGATTTTTTTAACAACACAAGGAAATAGCCAGTGATTTTAATACTTACCAAATCTCTACAGTTTCTAAACTTTGCTCCTGTAATAGTAGGAGAATGGATGGAATATATAAAACTAGAAGTTTAGAAAGAATGAATCTTCCACTAACCACTTGGTGATTTACATTGGCAGTTTGTCAAATTAACCAACAATCCCTTGAGCTCAATAAAAACAACCCCATTACAGAGATAAATTCTTTGACTCATGATTCTGACATTTTTCACCCTCTTATCACCAAAATGAGTATACCTCTTTAAAAACATAGACATAGACATAGCAATGGCAGTGAAACACACATTAGAAATTAATTACTTTTTTGTTAAGGGCATCTGCTTTGTGGACCTACTTTAAAATTAAGATATTCCTAGGAGGAGTAACATACGTTGTTAATAACTTACTGAAAAATTGCCTATCACCTCCTTCTCTGTGACCCAGGTTGCAAGAAAGGAAGTGAGAAGGAGAGAAATGAAGTAAGTATACAAGAAGGGGAAGTAGTAGCTTTGAAGATAAACAGTCCTACCGCCCAATGTTGCCAGCTCCAACAACCAGCATTTGGGGTGCTTGCCAATGCTTAAGTGAGTTTCAGTTGCAAGCATAGTTCTAGAGTAAATACCATTCATTGCTATCATCAGCTACTCAGAAGACAAAGGAAGGACCAGATTCTTGCCTTTGTGACAAATTTGGGCATGATGCCCTAATAGCAGACAATAAAAATTTTCTTTTTTTTTTTAAGATATTTATTTATTTATTTATTTGACAGACAGAGATCACAAGTAGGCAGAGAGGCAGGCAGAGAGAGAGGAAGAAAAGCAGGCTCCTTGTCGAGCAGAGAGCCCGATGTGGGGCTCGAGCCCAGGACCCGGGATCATGACCCGAGCTGAAGGCAGAGGCTTTAACCCACTTGGTGAAACGGAAGAATGCTCTTGCTCTCTGCCATCTGATTTGTTCATATCCCAAAAGGAAATTCTTTATTGCTACATGTCAACAGCACAGATCCTGTCCCAGGGATGGAGCAATAATTTCTCTCTAAGCAGAAAGATTGATGTAGTGGTGATGGTGATGGTGGAGGTTTTCTTGAGGCACAAAGGTCACAAGTTAGCCCATGGTATTGTACACTGATGACACAATAGTTATCTATGAAAATAGATCCGGACAGCTGCAGATACAGTCCTTCTGTTGTAAATGCTTTTATCGCATCACTTGAGGAGAGTTTACCCAATGGAGCTCTACCCTACAGCAATGACACCTGCAAAAGTTACTTTTCCAAAAAGTGTTCCAAGCTCTAGATGAGTATTTAGGGGGAGTTTTGCCAGCTAAAGGAGCAGTGGCAGGTTTTGAGTAGAAAATCAGTATAAAGTGTTCAAAAGTCACTATCCCATTTCGGCAACTATTTCAGGCCAAGTTCAAGTATATACCTTAAGTCAAAATGGTCAGAAACTTGCTGTGGGAAAGCAACGGCCACCAGACAGAGTTCCCACATACACCATTTAATCTGGTTCTAACTTATCCTTATTGTTCTGCCATTAATACTTAGAAGATTCAGAAGGTAGTGATTTTTCTTTTAAAACACTGTCCTTGAAGTGTATTTCTCTAAGCCTCACCCTTCCTGTCCCCCATACCACTAGTATGTTTGCTGGCATGGGGAAAATTCAGCTAAAGAGTAAAAGATGTTTGGATCTTAACCAGTATTTACACTGCCACTGAGGGTGAGTCTTTCAGCGGCCCCAAAAATGTGCATGGTGTTGATCTATGAATTTCATTTCTAATAATTTCTCCAAAGAAAATAACAAGAGATTTGTGTAAGGATTTAGGTACAAAGATTCTTATTGTAGGTTGTTTTATAACATAAAAATAAGAAAAACCTGAATATTCAGCTACAGAAAATCTTTAAATAATCTGTCATGGACCCAAACACTAGAATATTTTGCTATCATTTAATAGCACGAACTATACCCAATCAGATGGAAAAATATTCGTAGTATAATATTACGTGAAAAAGCCTAGAAGGGCAACATTTTGAACTGTATAATCTATAAGGGAGAAAACATTGGAAGCACTGAGTGGAATTATATGTGAATAATGGGCTAACCAATACCTTTTATAATCTTCTCTTTGCTTTTCTGTATTTTCCAAATAATCTACAAGT